>NW_027472362.1:0-33721 GCF_965638725.1 Aptenodytes patagonicus | reverse complement strand
GATTTGGGAGCTGGGCTGTGGCTGTGCTGAGAAGGAACGTCCCCAGAGTGCTGTGGCTAGGAAGCTCAGAGGGCCAGTGCTTGTGGGGCTGTGGAAGGGCTGCCTAGGGAAGGTGATGGCCAGCAAGAGCTTTCAGTGCTAGCCCCTTTTGTGTGGGAGCAGTGGCTGGACGTTTCCGATTTGGGAGCTGGGCTCTGGCTGTGCTGAGAAGGAACGTCCGCAGAGTGCTGTGGCTAGGAAGCTCAGAGCGCCAGTGCTTGTGGGGCTGTGGAAGGGCTGCCTAGGGAAGGTGATGGCCAGCAAGAGCTTTCAGTGCTAGCCCCTTTTGTGTGGGAGCAGTGGCTGGACGTTTCCGATTTGGGAGCTGGGCTCTGGCTGTGCTGAGAAGGAACGTCCGCAGAGTGCTGTGGCTAGGAAGCTCAGAGCGCCAGTGCTTGTGGGGCTGTGGAAGGGCTGCCTAGGGAAGGTGATGGCCAGCAAGAGCTTTCAGTGCTAGCCCCTTTTGTGTGGGAGCAGTGGCTGGACGTTTCCGATTTGGGAGCTGGGCTGTGGCTGTGCTGAGAAGGAACGTCCGCAGAGTGCTGTGGCTAGGAAGCTCAGAGCACCAGTGCTTGTGGGCCTGTGGGAGGGCTGCCTAGGGAAGGTGATGGCCAGCAAGAGCTTTCAGTGCTAGCCCCTTTGGTGTGGGAGCAGTGGCTGGACGTTTCCGATTTGGGAGCTGGGCTCTGGCTGTGCTGAGAAGGAACGTCTGCAGAGTGCTGTGGCTAGGAAGCTCAGAGCACCAGTGCTTGTGGGGCTGTGGAAGGGCTGCCTAGGGAAGGTGAGGGCCAGCAAGAGCTTTCAGTGCTAGCCCCTTTTGTGTGGGAGCAGTGGCTGGACGTTTCCGATTTGGGAGCTGGGCTCTGGCTGTGCTGAGAAGGAACGTCCGCAGAGTGCTGTGGCTAGGAAGCTCAGAGGGCCAGTGCTTGTGGGGCTGTGGAAGGGCTGCCTAGGGAAGGTGATGGCCAGCAAGAGCTTTCAGTGCTAGCCCCTTTTGTGTGGGAGCAGTGGCTGGACGTTTCCGATTTGGGAGCTGGGCTCTGGCTGTGCTGAGAAGGAACGTCCGCAGAGTGCTGTGGCTAGGAAGCTCAGAGCACCAGTGCTTGTGGGGCTGTGGAAGGGCTGCCTAGGGAAGGTGATGGCCAGCAAGAGCTTTCAGTGCTAGCCCCTTTTGTGTGGGAGCAGTGGCTGGACGTTTCCGATTTGGGAGCTGGGCTCTGGCTGTGCTGAGAAGGAACGTCCGCAGAGTGCTGTGGCTAGGAAGCTCAGAGCGCCAGTGCTTGTGGGGCTGTGGAAGGGCTGCCTAGGGAAGGTGATGGCCAGCAAGAGCTTTCAGTGCTAGCCCCTTTGGTGTGGGAGCAGTGGCTGGACGTTTCCGATTTGGGAGCTGGGCTGTGGCTGTGCTGAGAAGGAACGTCCGCAGAGTGCTGTGGCTAGGAAGCTCAGAGCACCAGTGCTTGTGGGCCTGTGGGAGGGCTGCCTAGGGAAGGTGAGGGCCAGCAAGAGCTTTCAGTGCTAGCCCATTTTGTGTGGGAGCAGTGGCTGGACGTTTCCGATTTGGGAGCTGGGCTCTGGCTGTGCTGAGAAGGAACGTCCGCAGAGTGCTGTGGCTAGGAAGCTCAGAGCGCCAGTGCTTGTGGGGCTGTGGAAGGGCTGCCTAGGGAAGGTGATGGCCAGCAACAGCTTTCAGTGCTAGCCCCTTTGGTGTGGGAGCAGTGGCTGGACGTTTCCGATTTGGGAGCTGGGCTGTGGCTGTGCTGAGAAGGAACGTCCGCAGAGTGCTGTGGCTAGGAAGCTCAGAGCACCAGTGCTTGTGGGGCTGTGGAAGGGCTGCCTAGGGAAGGTGATGGCCAGCAAGAGCTTTCAGTGCTAGCCCCTTTCGTGTGGGAGCAGTGGCTGGACGTTTCCGAGTTGGGAGCTGGGCTCTGGCTGTGCTGAGAAGGAACGTCCGCAGAGTGCTGTGGCTAGGAAGCTCAGAGCGCCAGTGCTTGTGGGCCTGTGGGAGGGCTGCCTAGGGAAGGTGATGGCCAGCAAGAGCTTTCAGTGCTAGCCCCTTTTGTGTGGGAGCAGTGGCTGGACGTTTCCGATTTGGGAGCTGGGCTCTGGCTGTGCTGAGAAGGAACGTCCGCAGAGTGCTGTGGCTAGGAAGCTCAGAGCACCAGTGCTTGTGGGGCTGTGGAAGGGCTGCCTAGGGAAGGTGAGGGCCAGCAAGAGCTTTCAGTGCTAGCCCCTTTTGTGTGGGAGCAGTGGCTGGACGTTTCGGATTTGGGAGCTGGGCTCTGGCTGTGCTGAGAAGGAACGTCCGCAGAGTGCTGTGGCTAGGAAGCTCAGAGGGCCAGTGCTTGTGGGGCTGTGGAAGGGCTGCCTAGGGAAGGTGATGGCCAGCAAGAGCTTTCAGTGCTAGCCCCTTTCGTGTGGGAGCAGTGGCTGGACGTTTCCGATTTGGGAGCTGGGCTCTGGCTGTGCTGAGAAGGAACGTCCGCAGAGTGCTGTGGCTGGGAAGCTCAGAGCGCCAGTGCTTGTGGGGCTGTGGAAGGGCTGCCTAGGGAAGGTGATGGCCAGCAAGAGCTTTCAGTGCTAGCCCCTTTTGTGTGGGAGCAGTGGCTGGACGTTTCCGATTTGGGAGCTGGGCTCTGGCTGTGCTGAGAAGGAACGTCCGCAGAGTGCTGTGGCTAGGAAGCTCAGAGCGCCAGTGCTTGTGGGGCTGTGGAAGGGCTGCCTAGGGAAGGTGATGGCCAGCAAGAGCTTTCAGTGCTAGCCCCTTTTGTGTGGGAGCAGTGGCTGGACGTTTCCGATTTGGGAGCTGGGCTGTGGCTGTGCTGAGAAGGAACGTCCGCAGAGTGCTGTGGCTAGGAAGCTCAGAGCGCCAGTGCTTGTGGGCCTGTGGGAGGGCTGCCTAGGGAAGGTGAGGGCCAGCAAGAGCTTTCAGTGCTAGCCCCTTTTGTGTGGGAGCAGTGGCTGGACGTTTCCGATTTGGGAGCTGGGCTCTGGCTGTGCTGAGAAGGAACGTCCGCAGAGTGCTGTGGCTAGGAAGCTCAGAGCGCCAGTGCTTGTGGGGCTGTGGAAGGGCTGCCTAGGGAAGGTGATGGCCAGCAACAGCTTTCAGTGCTAGCCCCTTTGGTGTGGGAGCAGTGGCTGGACGTTTCCGATTTGGGAGCTGGGCTGTGGCTGTGCTGAGAAGGAACGTCCGCAGAGTGCTGTGGCTAGGAAGCTCAGAGCACCAGTGCTTGTGGGGCTGTGGAAGGGCTGCCTAGGGAAGGTGATGGCCAGCAAGAGCTTTCAGTGCTAGCCCCTTTTGTGTGGGAGCAGTGGCTGGACGTTTCCGATTTGGGAGCTGGGCTGTGGCTGTGCTGGGAAGGAACGTCCGCAGAGTGCTGTGGCTAGGAAGCTCAGAGCACCAGTGCTTGTGGGGCTGTGGAAGGGCTGCCTAGGGAAGGTGAGGGCCAGCAAGAGCTTTCAGTGCTAGCCCCTTTTGTGTGGGAGCAGTGGCTGGACGTTTCCGATTTGGGAGCTGGGCTGTGGCTGTGCTGAGAAGGAACGTCCGCAGAGTGCTGTGGCTAGGAAGCTCAGAGCGCCAGTGCTTGTGGGGCTGTGGAAGGGCTGCCTAGGGAAGGTGAGGGCCAGCAAGAGCTTTCAGTGCTAGCCCCTTTTGTGTGGGAGCAGTGGCTGGACGTTTCCGATTTGGGAGCTGGGCTCTGGCTGTGCTGAGAAGGAACGTCCGCAGAGTGCTGTGGCTAGGAAGCTCAGAGGGCCAGTGCTTGTGGGGCTGTGGAAGGGCTGCCTAGGGAAGGTGATGGCCAGCAAGAGCTTTCAGTGCTAGCCCCTTTTGTGTGGGAGCAGTGGCTGGACGTTTCCGATTTGGGAGCTGGGCTCTGGCTGTGCTGAGAAGGAACGTCCGCAGAGTGCTGTGGCTAGGAAGCTCAGAGCGCCAGTGCTTGTGGGGCTGTGGAAGGGCTGCCTAGGGAAGGTGATGGCCAGCAAGAGCTTTCAGTGCTAGCCCCTTTGGTGTGGGAGCAGTGGCTGGACGTTTCCGATTTGGGAGCTGGGCTCTGGCTGTGCTGAGAAGGAACGTCCGCAGAGTGCTGTGGCTAGGAAGCTCAGAGCGCCAGTGCTTGTGGGGCTGTGGAAGGGCTGCCTAGGGAAGGTGAGGGCCAGCAAGAGCTTTCAGTGCTAGCCCCTTTTGTGTGGGAGAGTGGCTGGACGTTTCCGATTTGGGAGCTGGGCTCTGGCTGTGCTGAGAAGGAACGTCCGCAGAGTGCTGTGGCTAGGAAGCTCAGAGCACCAGTGCTTGTGGGCCTGTGGGAGGGCTGCCTAGGGAAGGTGAGGGCCAGCAAGAGCTTTCAGTGCTAGCCCCTTTTGTGTGGGAGCAGTGGCTGGACGTTTCCGATTTGGGAGCTGGGCTCTGGCTGTGCTGAGAAGGAACGTCCGCAGAGTGCTGTGGCTAGGAAGCTCAGAGCGCCAGTGCTTGTGGGGCTGTGGAAGGGCTGCCTAGGGAAGGTGATGGCCAGCAACAGCTTTCAGTGCTAGCCCCTTTGGTGTGGGAGCAGTGGCTGGACGTTTCCGATTTGGGAGCTGGGCTGTGGCTGTGCTGAGAAGGAACGTCCGCAGAGTGCTGTGGCTAGGAAGCTCAGAGCACCAGTGCTTGTGGGGCTGTGGAAGGGCTGCCTAGGGAAGGTGATGGCCAGCAAGAGCTTTCAGTGCTAGCCCCTTTGGTGTGGGAGCAGTGGCTGGACGTTTCCGATTTGGGAGCTGGGCTGTGGCTGTGCTGAGAAGGAACGTCCGCAGAGTGCTGTGGCTAGGAAGCTCAGAGCGCCAGTGCTTGTGGGGCTGTGGAAGGGCTGCCTAGGGAAGGTGAGGGCCAGCAAGAGCTTTCAGTGCTAGCCCCTTTTGTGTGGGAGCAGTGGCTGGACGTTTCCGATTTGGGAGCTGGGCTGTGGCTGTGCTGAGAAGGAACGTCCGCAGAGTGCTGTGGCTAGGAAGCTCAGAGCGCCAGTGCTTGTGGGGCTGTGGAAGGGCTGCCTAGGGAAGGTGAGGGCCAGCAAGAGCTTTCAGTGCTAGCCCCTTTTGTGTGGGAGCAGTGGCTGGACGTTTCCGATTTGGGAGCTGGGCTCTGGCTGTGCTGAGAAGGAACGTCCCCAGAGTGCTGTGGCTAGGAAGCTCAGAGGGCCAGTGCTTGTGGGGCTGTGGAAGGGCTGCCTAGGGAAGGTGATGGCCAGCAAGAGCTTTCAGTGCTAGCCCCTTTTGTGTGGGAGCAGTGGCTGGACGTTTCCGATTTGGGAGCTGGGCTCTGGCTGTGCTGAGAAGGAACGTCCGCAGAGTGCTGTGGCTAGGAAGCTCAGAGCGCCAGTGCTTGTGGGGCTGTGGAAGGGCTGCCTAGGGAAGGTGAGGGCCAGCAAGAGCTTTCAGTGCTAGCCCCTTTTGTGTGGGAGCAGTGGCTGGACGTTTCCGATTTGGGAGCTGGGCTCTGGCTGTGCTGAGAAGGAACGTCCCCAGAGTGCTGTGGCTAGGAAGCTCAGAGCGCCAGTGCTTGTGGGGCTGTGGAAGGGCTGCCTAGGGAAGGTGATGGCCAGCAAGAGCTTTCAGTGCTAGCCCCTTTGGTGTGGGAGCAGTGGCTGGACGTTTCCGATTTGGGAGCTGGGCTCTGGCTGTGCTGAGAAGGAACGTCCGCAGAGTGCTGTGGCTAGGAAGCTCAGAGCACCAGTGCTTGTGGGGCTGTGGAAGGGCTGCCTAGGGAAGGTGATGGCCAGCAAGAGCTTTCAGTGCTAGCCCCTTTTGTGTGGGAGCAGTGGCTGGACGTTTCCGATTTGGGAGCTGGGCTCTGGCTGTGCTGAGAAGGAACGTCCGCAGAGTGCTGTGGCTAGGAAGCTCAGAGCGCCAGTGCTTGTGGGGCTGTGGAAGGGCTGCCTAGGGAAGGTGAGGGCCAGCAAGAGCTTTCAGTGCTAGCCCCTTTTGTGTGGGAGCAGTGGCTGGACGTTTCCGATTTGGGAGCTGGGCTGTGGCTGTGCTGAGAAGGAACGTCCGCAGAGTGCTGTGGCTAGGAAGCTCAGAGCACCAGTGCTTGTGGGCCTGTGGGAGGGCTGCCTAGGGAAGGTGAGGGCCAGCAAGAGCTTTCAGTGCTAGCCCCTTTTGTGTGGGAGCAGTGGCTGGACGTTTCCGATTTGGGAGCTGGGCTCTGGCTGTGCTGAGAAGGAACGTCCGCAGAGTGCTGTGGCTAGGAAGCTCAGAGCGCCAGTGCTTGTGGGGCTGTGGAAGGGCTGCCTAGGGAAGGTGATGGCCAGCAACAGCTTTCAGTGCTAGCCCCTTTGGTGTGGGAGCAGTGGCTGGACGTTTCCGATTTGGGAGCTGGGCTCTGGCTGTGCTGAGAAGGAACGTCCGCAGAGTGCTGTGGCTAGGAAGCTCAGAGCACCAGTGCTTGTGGGGCTGTGGAAGGGCTGCCTAGGGAAGGTGATGGCCAGCAAGAGCTTTCAGTGCTAGCCCCTTTTGTGTGGGAGCAGTGGCTGGACGTTTCCGATTTGGGAGCTGGGCTGTGGCTGTGCTGGGAAGGAACGTCCGCAGAGTGCTGTGGCTAGGAAGCTCAGAGCGCCAGTGCTTGTGGGGCTGTGGAAGGGCTGCCTAGGGAAGGGGAGGGCCAGCAAGAGCTTTCAGTGCTAGCCCCTTTTGTGTGGGAGCAGTGGCTGGACGTTTCCGATTTGGGAGCTGGGCTCTGGCTGTGCTGAGAAGGAACGTCCGCAGAGTGCTGTGGCTAGGAAGCTCAGAGCGCCAGTGCTTGTGGGGCTGTGGAAGGGCTGCCTAGGGAAGGTGATGGCCAGCAAGAGCTTTCAGTGCTAGCCCCTTTTGTGTGGGAGCAGTGGCTGGACGTTTCCGATTTGGGAGCTGGGCTGTGGCTGTGCTGAGAAGGAACGTCCGCAGAGTGCTGTGGCTAGGAAGCTCAGAGCACCAGTGCTTGTGGGCCTGTGGGAGGGCTGCCTAGGGAAGGTGAGGGCCAGCAAGAGCTTTCAGTGCTAGCCCCTTTTGTGTGGGAGCAGTGGCTGGACGTTTCCGATTTGGGAGCTGGGCTCTGGCTGTGCTGAGAAGGAACGTCCGCAGAGTGCTGTGGCTAGGAAGCTCAGAGCGCCAGTGCTTGTGGGGCTGTGGAAGGGCTGCCTAGGGAAGGTGATGGCCAGCAAGAGCTTTCAGTGCTAGCCCCTTTTGTGTGGGAGCAGTGGCTGGACGTTTCCGATTTGGGAGCTGGGCTGTGGCTGTGCTGAGAAGGAACGTCCGCAGAGTGCTGTGGCTAGGAAGCTCAGAGCACCAGTGCTTGTGGGGCTGTGGAAGGGCTGCCTAGGGAAGGTGAGGGCCAGCAAGAGCTTTCAGTGCTAGCCCCTTTTGTGTGGGAGCAGTGGCTGGACGTTTCCGATTTGGGAGCTGGGCTGTGGCTGTGCTGGGAAGGAACGTCCGCAGAGTGCTGTGGCTAGGAAGCTCAGAGGGCCAGTGCTTGTGGGGCTGTGGAAGGGCTGCCTAGGGAAGGTGATGGCCAGCAAGAGCTTTCAGTGCTAGCCCCTTTTGTGTGGGAGCAGTGGCTGGACGTTTCCGATTTGGGAGCTGGGCTCTGGCTGTGCTGAGAAGGAACGTCCGCAGAGTGCTGTGGCTAGGAAGCTCAGAGCGCCAGTGCTTGTGGGGCTGTGGAAGGGCTGCCTAGGGAAGGTGATGGCCAGCAAGAGCTTTCAGTGCTAGCCCCTTTTGTGTGGGAGCAGTGGCTGGACGTTTCCGATTTGGGAGCTGGGCTCTGGCTGTGCTGAGAAGGAACGTCCGCAGAGTGCTGTGGCTAGGAAGCTCAGAGCGCCAGTGCTTGTGGGGCTGTGGAAGGGCTGCCTAGGGAAGGTGATGGCCAGCAAGAGCTTTCAGTGCTAGCCCCTTTGGTGTGGGAGCAGTGGCTGGACGTTTCCGATTTGGGAGCTGGGCTGTGGCTGTGCTGAGAAGGAACGTCCGCAGAGTGCTGTGGCTAGGAAGCTCAGAGCACCAGTGCTTGTGGGGCTGTGGAAGGGCTGCCTAGGGAAGGTGATGGCCAGCAAGAGCTTTCAGTGCTAGCCCCTTTCGTGTGGGAGCAGTGGCTGGACGTTTCCGAGTTGGGAGCTGGGCTCTGGCTGTGCTGAGAAGGAACGTCCGCAGAGTGCTGTGGCTAGGAAGCTCAGAGCGCCAGTGCTTGTGGGGCTGTGGAAGGGCTGCCTAGGGAAGGTGATGGCCAGCAAGAGCTTTCAGTGCTAGCCCCTTTTGTGTGGGAGCAGTGGCTGGACGTTTCCGAGTTGGGAGCTGGGCTCTGGCTGTGCTGAGAAGGAACGTCCGCAGAGTGCTGTGGCTAGGAAGCTCAGAGCGCCAGTGCTTGTGGGGCTGTGGAAGGGCTGCCTAGGGAAGGTGATGGCCAGCAAGAGCTTTCAGTGCTAGCCCCTTTGGTGTGGGAGCAGTGGCTGGACGTTTCCGATTTGGGAGCTGGGCTCTGGCTGTGCTGAGAAGGAACGTCCGCAGAGTGCTGTGGCTAGGAAGCTCAGAGCACCAGTGCTTGTGGGGCTGTGGAAGGGCTGCCTAGGGAAGGTGATGGCCAGCAAGAGCTTTCAGTGCTAGCCCCTTTTGTGTGGGAGCAGTGGCTGGACGTTTCCGATTTGGGAGCTGGGCTCTGGCTGTGCTGAGAAGGAACGTCCGCAGAGTGCTGTGGCTAGGAAGCTCAGAGCGCCAGTGCTTGTGGGGCTGTGGAAGGGCTGCCTAGGGAAGGTGATGGCCAGCAAGAGCTTTCAGTGCTAGCCCCTTTTGTGTGGGAGCAGTGGCTGGACGTTTCCGATTTGGGAGCTGGGCTCTGGCTGTGCTGAGAAGGAACGTCCGCAGAGTGCTGTGGCTAGGAAGCTCAGAGCGCCAGTGCTTGTGGGGCTGTGGAAGGGCTGCCTAGGGAAGGTGATGGCCAGCAAGAGCTTTCAGTGCTAGCCCCTTTGGTGTGGGAGCAGTGGCTGGACGTTTCCGATTTGGGAGCTGGGCTGTGGCTGTGCTGAGAAGGAACGTCCGCAGAGTGCTGTGGCTAGGAAGCTCAGAGCGCCAGTGCTTGTGGGGCTGTGGAAGGGCTGCCTAGGGAAGGTGATGGCCAGCAAGAGCTTTCAGTGCTAGCCCCTTTCGTGTGGGAGCAGTGGCTGGACGTTTCCGATTTGGGAGCTGGGCTCTGGCTGTGCTGAGAAGGAACGTCCGCAGAGTGCTGTGGCTAGGAAGCTCAGAGCGCCAGTGCTTGTGGGGCTGTGGAAGGGCTGCCTAGGGAAGGTGATGGCCAGCAAGAGCTTTCAGTGCTAGCCCCTTTTGTGTGGGAGCAGTGGCTGGACGTTTCCGATTTGGGAGCTGGGCTGTGGCTGTGCTGAGAAGGAACGTCCGCAGAGTGCTGTGGCTAGGAAGCTCAGAGCGCCAGTGCTTGTGGGGCTGTGGAAGGGCTGCCTAGGGAAGGTGATGGCCAGCAAGAGCTTTCAGTGCTAGCCCCTTTGGTGTGGGAGCAGTGGCTGGACGTTTCCGATTTGGGAGCTGGGCTGTGGCTGTGCTGAGAAGGAACGTCCGCAGAGTGCTGTGGCTAGGAAGCTCAGAGCACCAGTGCTTGTGGGGCTGTGGAAGGGCTGCCTAGGGAAGGTGATGGCCAGCAAGAGCTTTCAGTGCTAGCCCCTTTCGTGTGGGAGCAGTGGCTGGACGTTTCCGAGTTGGGAGCTGGGCTCTGGCTGTGCTGAGAAGGAACGTCCGCAGAGTGCTGTGGCTAGGAAGCTCAGAGCGCCAGTGCTTGTGGGGCTGTGGAAGGGCTGCCTAGGGAAGGTGATGGCCAGCAAGAGCTTTCAGTGCTAGCCCCTTTTGTGTGGGAGCAGTGGCTGGACGTTTCCGATTTGGGAGCTGGGCTGTGGCTGTGCTGAGAAGGAACGTCCGCAGAGTGCTGTGGCTAGGAAGCTCAGAGCACCAGTGCTTGTGGGCCTGTGGGAGGGCTGCCTAGGGAAGGTGAGGGCCAGCAAGAGCTTTCAGTGCTAGCCCCTTTTGTGTGGGAGCAGTGGCTGGACGTTTCCGATTTGGGAGCTGGGCTCTGGCTGTGCTGAGAAGGAACGTCCGCAGAGTGCTGTGGCTAGGAAGCTCAGAGCGCCAGTGCTTGTGGGGCTGTGGAAGGGCTGCCTAGGGAAGGTGATGGCCAGCAAGAGCTTTCAGTGCTAGCCCCTTTGGTGTGGGAGCAGTGGCTGGACGTTTCCGATTTGGGAGCTGGGCTCTGGCTGTGCTGAGAAGGAACGTCCGCAGAGTGCTGTGGCTAGGAAGCTCAGAGCACCAGTGCTTGTGGGCCTGTGGGAGGGCTGCCTAGGGAAGGTGAGGGCCAGCAAGAGCTTTCAGTGCTAGCCCATTTTGTGTGGGAGCAGTGGCTGGACGTTTCCGATTTGGGAGCTGGGCTCTGGCTGTGCTGAGAAGGAACGTCCGCAGAGTGCTGTGGCTAGGAAGCTCAGAGCGCCAGTGCTTGTGGGGCTGTGGAAGGGCTGCCTAGGGAAGGTGATGGCCAGCAACAGCTTTCAGTGCTAGCCCCTTTGGTGTGGGAGCAGTGGCTGGACGTTTCCGATTTGGGAGCTGGGCTGTGGCTGTGCTGAGAAGGAACGTCCGCAGAGTGCTGTGGCTAGGAAGCTCAGAGCACCAGTGCTTGTGGGGCTGTGGAAGGGCTGCCTAGGGAAGGTGATGGCCAGCAAGAGCTTTCAGTGCTAGCCCCTTTGGTGTGGGAGCAGTGGCTGGACGTTTCCGAGTTGGGAGCTGGGCTCTGGCTGTGCTGAGAAGGAACGTCCGCAGAGTGCTGTGGCTAGGAAGCTCAGAGCGCCAGTGCTTGTGGGCCTGTGGGAGGGCTGCCTAGGGAAGGTGATGGCCAGCAAGAGCTTTCAGTGCTAGCCCCTTTTGTGTGGGAGCAGTGGCTGGACGTTTCCGATTTGGGAGCTGGGCTCTGGCTGTGCTGAGAAGGAACGTCCGCAGAGTGCTGTGGCTAGGAAGCTCAGAGCGCCAGTGCTTGTGGGGCTGTGGAAGGGCTGCCTAGGGAAGGTGAGGGCCAGCAAGAGCTTTCAGTGCTAGCCCCTTTTGTGTGGGAGCAGTGGCTGGACGTTTCCGATTTGGGAGCTGGGCTCTGGCTGTGCTGAGAAGGAACGTCCGCAGAGTGCTGTGGCTAGGAAGCTCAGAGCGCCAGTGCTTGTGGGGCTGTGGAAGGGCTGCCTAGGGAAGGTGATGGCCAGCAAGAGCTTTCAGTGCTAGCCCCTTTGGTGTGGGAGCAGTGGCTGGACGTTTCCGATTTGGGAGCTGGGCTGTGGCTGTGCTGAGAAGGAACGTCCGCAGAGTGCTGTGGCTAGGAAGCTCAGAGCGCCAGTGCTTGTGGGGCTGTGGAAGGGCTGCCTAGGGAAGGTGATGGCCAGCAAGAGCTTTCAGTGCTAGCCCCTTTCGTGTGGGAGCAGTGGCTGGACGTTTCCGATTTGGGAGCTGGGCTCTGGCTGTGCTGAGAAGGAACGTCCGCAGAGTGCTGTGGCTAGGAAGCTCAGAGCGCCAGTGCTTGTGGGGCTGTGGAAGGGCTGCCTAGGGAAGGTGATGGCCAGCAAGAGCTTTCAGTGCTAGCCCCTTTTGTGTGGGAGCAGTGGCTGGACGTTTCCGATTTGGGAGCTGGGCTGTGGCTGTGCTGAGAAGGAACGTCCGCAGAGTGCTGTGGCTAGGAAGCTCAGAGCGCCAGTGCTTGTGGGGCTGTGGAAGGGCTGCCTAGGGAAGGTGATGGCCAGCAAGAGCTTTCAGTGCTAGCCCCTTTGGTGTGGGAGCAGTGGCTGGACGTTTCCGATTTGGGAGCTGGGCTGTGGCTGTGCTGAGAAGGAACGTCCGCAGAGTGCTGTGGCTAGGAAGCTCAGAGCACCAGTGCTTGTGGGGCTGTGGAAGGGCTGCCTAGGGAAGGTGATGGCCAGCAAGAGCTTTCAGTGCTAGCCCCTTTCGTGTGGGAGCAGTGGCTGGACGTTTCCGAGTTGGGAGCTGGGCTCTGGCTGTGCTGAGAAGGAACGTCCGCAGAGTGCTGTGGCTAGGAAGCTCAGAGCGCCAGTGCTTGTGGGGCTGTGGAAGGGCTGCCTAGGGAAGGTGATGGCCAGCAAGAGCTTTCAGTGCTAGCCCCTTTTGTGTGGGAGCAGTGGCTGGACGTTTCCGATTTGGGAGCTGGGCTGTGGCTGTGCTGAGAAGGAACGTCCGCAGAGTGCTGTGGCTAGGAAGCTCAGAGCACCAGTGCTTGTGGGCCTGTGGGAGGGCTGCCTAGGGAAGGTGAGGGCCAGCAAGAGCTTTCAGTGCTAGCCCCTTTGGTGTGGGAGCAGTGGCTGGACGTTTCCGATTTGGGAGCTGGGCTCTGGCTGTGCTGAGAAGGAACGTCCGCAGAGTGCTGTGGCTAGGAAGCTCAGAGCGCCAGTGCTTGTGGGGCTGTGGAAGGGCTGCCTAGGGAAGGTGATGGCCAGCAAGAGCTTTCAGTGCTAGCCCCTTTGGTGTGGGAGCAGTGGCTGGACGTTTCCGATTTGGGAGCTGGGCTCTGGCTGTGCTGAGAAGGAACGTCCGCAGAGTGCTGTGGCTAGGAAGCTCAGAGCACCAGTGCTTGTGGGCCTGTGGGAGGGCTGCCTAGGGAAGGTGAGGGCCAGCAAGAGCTTTCAGTGCTAGCCCATTTTGTGTGGGAGCAGTGGCTGGACGTTTCCGATTTGGGAGCTGGGCTCTGGCTGTGCTGAGAAGGAACGTCCGCAGAGTGCTGTGGCTAGGAAGCTCAGAGCGCCAGTGCTTGTGGGGCTGTGGAAGGGCTGCCTAGGGAAGGTGATGGCCAGCAACAGCTTTCAGTGCTAGCCCCTTTGGTGTGGGAGCAGTGGCTGGACGTTTCCGATTTGGGAGCTGGGCTGTGGCTGTGCTGAGAAGGAACGTCCGCAGAGTGCTGTGGCTAGGAAGCTCAGAGCACCAGTGCTTGTGGGGCTGTGGAAGGGCTGCCTAGGGAAGGTGATGGCCAGCAAGAGCTTTCAGTGCTAGCCCCTTTCGTGTGGGAGCAGTGGCTGGACGTTTCCGAGTTGGGAGCTGGGCTCTGGCTGTGCTGAGAAGGAACGTCCGCAGAGTGCTGTGGCTAGGAAGCTCAGAGCGCCAGTGCTTGTGGGCCTGTGGGAGGGCTGCCTAGGGAAGGTGATGGCCAGCAAGAGCTTTCAGTGCTAGCCCCTTTTGTGTGGGAGCAGTGGCTGGACGTTTCCGATTTGGGAGCTGGGCTCTGGCTGTGCTGAGAAGGAACGTCCGCAGAGTGCTGTGGCTAGGAAGCTCAGAGCGCCAGTGCTTGTGGGGCTGTGGAAGGGCTGCCTAGGGAAGGTGAGGGCCAGCAAGAGCTTTCAGTGCTAGCCCCTTTTGTGTGGGAGCAGTGGCTGGACGTTTCCGATTTGGGAGCTGGGCTCTGGCTGTGCTGAGAAGGAACGTCCCCAGAGTGCTGTGGCTAGGAAGCTCAGAGGGCCAGTGCTTGTGGGGCTGTGGAAGGGCTGCCTAGGGAAGGTGATGGCCAGCAAGAGCTTTCAGTGCTAGCCCCTTTGGTGTGGGAGCAGTGGCTGGACGTTTCCGATTTGGGAGCTGGGCTCTGGCTGTGCTGAGAAGGAACGTCCGCAGAGTGCTGTGGCTGGGAAGCTCAGAGCGCCAGTGCTTGTGGGGCTGTGGAAGGGCTGCCTAGGGAAGGTGATGGCCAGCAAGAGCTTTCAGTGCTAGCCCCTTTTGTGTGGGAGCAGTGGCTGGACGTTTCCGATTTGGGAGCTGGGCTCTGGCTGTGCTGAGAAGGAACGTCCGCAGAGTGCTGTGGCTAGGAAGCTCAGAGCGCCAGTGCTTGTGGGGCTGTGGAAGGGCTGCCTAGGGAAGGTGATGGCCAGCAAGAGCTTTCAGTGCTAGCCCCTTTTGTGTGGGAGCAGTGGCTGGACGTTTCCGATTTGGGAGCTGGGCTGTGGCTGTGCTGAGAAGGAACGTCCGCAGAGTGCTGTGGCTAGGAAGCTCAGAGCGCCAGTGCTTGTGGGCCTGTGGGAGGGCTGCCTAGGGAAGGTGATGGCCAGCAAGAGCTTTCAGTGCTAGCCCCTTTTGTGTGGGAGCAGTGGCTGGACGTTTCCGATTTGGGAGCTGGGCTCTGGCTGTGCTGAGAAGGAACGTCCGCAGAGTGCTGTGGCTAGGAAGCTCAGAGCGCCAGTGCTTGTGGGGCTGTGGAAGGGCTGCCTAGGGAAGGTGATGGCCAGCAACAGCTTTCAGTGCTAGCCCCTTTGGTGTGGGAGCAGTGGCTGGACGTTTCCGATTTGGGAGCTGGGCTGTGGCTGTGCTGAGAAGGAACGTCCGCAGAGTGCTGTGGCTAGGAAGCTCAGAGCACCAGTGCTTGTGGGGCTGTGGAAGGGCTGCCTAGGGAAGGTGATGGCCAGCAAGAGCTTTCAGTGCTAGCCCCTTTTGTGTGGGAGCAGTGGCTGGACGTTTCCGATTTGGGAGCTGGGCTGTGGCTGTGCTGGGAAGGAACGTCCGCAGAGTGCTGTGGCTAGGAAGCTCAGAGCACCAGTGCTTGTGGGGCTGTGGAAGGGCTGCCTAGGGAAGGTGAGGGCCAGCAAGAGCTTTCAGTGCTAGCCCCTTTTGTGTGGGAGCAGTGGCTGGACGTTTCCGATTTGGGAGCTGGGCTGTGGCTGTGCTGAGAAGGAACGTCCGCAGAGTGCTGTGGCTAGGAAGCTCAGAGCGCCAGTGCTTGTGGGGCTGTGGAAGGGCTGCCTAGGGAAAGTGAGGGCCAGCAAGAGCTTTCAGTGCTAGCCCCTTTTGTGTGGGAGCAGTGGCTGGACGTTTCCGATTTGGGAGCTGGGCTCTGGCTGTGCTGAGAAGGAACGTCCCCAGAGTGCTGTGGCTAGGAAGCTCAGAGGGCCAGTGCTTGTGGGGCTGTGGAAGGGCTGCCTAGGGAAGGTGATGGCCAGCAAGAGCTTTCAGTGCTAGCCCCTTTTGTGTGGGAGCAGTGGCTGGACGTTTCCGATTTGGGAGCTGGGCTCTGGCTGTGCTGAGAAGGAACGTCCGCAGAGTGCTGTGGCTAGGAAGCTCAGAGCGCCAGTGCTTGTGGGGCTGTGGAAGGGCTGCCTAGGGAAGGTGATGGCCAGCAAGAGCTTTCAGTGCTAGCCCCTTTGGTGTGGGAGCAGTGGCTGGACGTTTCCGATTTGGGAGCTGGGCTCTGGCTGTGCTGAGAAGGAACGTCCGCAGAGTGCTGTGGCTAGGAAGCTCAGAGCGCCAGTGCTTGTGGGGCTGTGGAAGGGCTGCCTAGGGAAGGTGAGGGCCAGCAAGAGCTTTCAGTGCTAGCCCCTTTTGTGTGGGAGAGTGGCTGGACGTTTCCGATTTGGGAGCTGGGCTCTGGCTGTGCTGAGAAGGAACGTCCCCAGAGTGCTGTGGCTAGGAAGCTCAGAGCGCCAGTGGTTGTGGGGCTGTGGAAGGGCTGCCTAGGGAAGGTGATGGCCAGCAAGAGCTTTCAGTGCTAGCCCCTTTTGTGTGGGAGCAGTGGCTGGACGTTTCCGATTTGGGAGCTGGGCTCTGGCTGTGCTGAGAAGGAACGTCCGCAGAGTGCTGTGGCTGGGAAGCTCAGAGCGCCAGTGCTTGTGGGGCTGTGGAAGGGCTGCCTAGGGAAGGTGATGGCCAGCAAGAGCTTTCAGTTGTAGCCCCTTTTGTGTGGGAGCAGTGGCTGGACGTTTCCGATTTGGGAGCTGGGCTCTGGCTGTGCTGAGAAGGAACGTCCGCAGAGTGCTGTGGCTAGGAAGCTCAGAGCGCCAGTGCTTGTGGGGCTGTGGAAGGGCTGCCTAGGGAAGGTGATGGCCAGCAAGAGCTTTCAGTGCTAGCCCCTTTTGTGTGGGAGCAGTGGCTGGACGTTTCCGATTTGGGAGCTGGGCTGTGGCTGTGCTGAGAAGGAACGTCCGCAGAGTGCTGTGGCTAGGAAGCTCAGAGCGCCAGTGCTTGTGGGCCTGTGGGAGGGCTGCCTAGGGAAGGTGAGGGCCAGCAAGAGCTTTCAGTGCTAGCCCCTTTTGTGTGGGAGCAGTGGCTGGACGTTTCCGATTTGGGAGCTGGGCTCTGGCTGTGCTGAGAAGGAACGTCCGCAGAGTGCTGTGGCTAGGAAGCTCAGAGCGCCAGTGCTTGTGGGGCTGTGGAAGGGCTGCCTAGGGAAGGTGATGGCCAGCAACAGCTTTCAGTGCTAGCCCCTTTGGTGTGGGAGCAGTGGCTGGACGTTTCCGATTTGGGAGCTGGGCTGTGGCTGTGCTGAGAAGGAACGTCCGCAGAGTGCTGTGGCTAGGAAGCTCAGAGCACCAGTGCTTGTGGGGCTGTGGAAGGGCTGCCTAGGGAAGGTGATGGCCAGCAACAGCTTTCAGTGCTAGCCCCTTTTGTGTGGGAGCAGTGGCTGGACGTTTCCGATTTGGGAGCTGGGCTGTGGCTGTGCTGGGAAGGAACGTCCGCAGAGTGCTGTGGCTAGGAAGCTCAGAGCACCAGTGCTTGTGGGGCTGTGGAAGGGCTGCCTAGGGAAGGTGAGGGCCAGCAAGAGCTTTCAGTGCTAGCCCCTTTTGTGTGGGAGCAGTGGCTGGACGTTTCCGATTTGGGAGCTGGGCTGTGGCTGTGCTGAGAAGGAACGTCCGCAGAGTGCTGTGGCTAGGAAGCTCAGAGCGCCAGTGCTTGTGGGGCTGTGGAAGGGCTGCCTAGGGAAAGTGAGGGCCAGCAAGAGCTTTCAGTGCTAGCCCCTTTTGTGTGGGAGCAGTGGCTGGACGTTTCCGATTTGGGAGCTGGGCTCTGGCTGTGCTGAGAAGGAACGTCCCCAGAGTGCTGTGGCTAGGAAGCTCAGAGGGCCAGTGCTTGTGGGGCTGTGGAAGGGCTGCCTAGGGAAGGTGATGGCCAGCAAGAGCTTTCAGTGCTAGCCCCTTTTGTGTGGGAGCAGTGGCTGGACGTTTCCGATTTGGGAGCTGGGCTCTGGCTGTGCTGAGAAGGAACGTCCGCAGAGTGCTGTGGCTAGGAAGCTCAGAGCGCCAGTGCTTGTGGGGCTGTGGAAGGGCTGCCTAGGGAAGGTGATGGCCAGCAAGAGCTTTCAGTGCTAGCCCCTTTGGTGTGGGAGCAGTGGCTGGACGTTTCCGATTTGGGAGCTGGGCTCTGGCTGTGCTGAGAAGGAACGTCCGCAGAGTGCTGTGGCTAGGAAGCTCAGAGCGCCAGTGCTTGTGGGGCTGTGGAAGGGCTGCCTAGGGAAGGTGAGGGCCAGCAAGAGCTTTCAGTGCTAGCCCCTTTTGTGTGGGAGAGTGGCTGGACGTTTCCGATTTGGGAGCTGGGCTCTGGCTGTGCTGAGAAGGAACGTCCCCAGAGTGCTGTGGCTAGGAAGCTCAGAGGGCCAGTGCTTGTGGGGCTGTGGAAGGGCTGCCTAGGGAAGGTGATGGCCAGCAAGAGCTTTCAGTGCTAGCCCCTTTTGTGTGGGAGCAGTGGCTGGACGTTTCCGATTTGGGAGCTGGGCTCTGGCTGTGATGAGAAGGAACGTCCGCAGAGTGCTGTGGCTAGGAAGCTCAGAGCACCAGTGCTTGTGGGGCTGTGGAAGGGCTGCCTAGGGAAGGTGATGGCCAGCAACAGCTTTCAGTGCTAGCCCCTTTTGTGTGGGAGCAGTGGCTGGACGTTTCCGATTTGGGAGCTGGGCTCTGGCTGTGCTGAGAAGGAACGTCCGCAGAGTGCTGTGGCTAGGAAGCTCAGAGCGCCAGTGCTTGTGGGGCTGTGGAAGGGCTGCCTAGGGAAGGTGATGGCCAGCAAGAGCTTTCAGTGCTAGCCCCTTTTGTGTGGGAGCAGTGGCTGGACGTTTCCGATTTGGGAGCTGGGCTGTGGCTGTGCTGAGAAGGAACGTCCGCAGAGTGCTGTGGCTAGGAAGCTCAGAGCACCAGTGCTTGTGGGCCTGTGGGAGGGCTGCCTAGGGAAGGTGAGGGCCAGCAAGAGCTTTCAGTGCTAGCCCCTTTTGTGTGGGAGCAGTGGCTGGACGTTTCCGATTTGGGAGCTGGGCTCTGGCTGTGCTGAGAAGGAACGTCCGCAGAGTGCTGTGGCTAGGAAGCTCAGAGCGCCAGTGCTTGTGGGGCTGTGGAAGGGCTGCCTAGGGAAGGTGATGGCCAGCAACAGCTTTCAGTGCTAGCCCCTTTGGTGTGGGAGCAGTGGCTGGACGTTTCCGATTTGGGAGCTGGGCTGTGGCTGTGCTGAGAAGGAACGTCCGCAGAGTGCTGTGGCTAGGAAGCTCAGAGCACCAGTGCTTGTGGGGCTGTGGAAGGGCTGCCTAGGGAAGGTGATGGCCAGCAAGAGCTTTCAGTGCTAGCCCCTTTCGTGTGGGAGCAGTGGCTGGACGTTTCCGATTTGGGAGCTGGGCTGTGGCTGTGCTGGGAAGGAACGTCCGCAGAGTGCTGTGGCTAGGAAGCTCAGAGCGCCAGTGCTTGTGGGGCTGTGGAAGGGCTGCCTAGGGAAGGTGAGGGCCAGCAAGAGCTTTCAGTGCTAGCCCCTTTTGTGTGGGAGCAGTGGCTGGACGTTTCCGATTTGGGAGCTGGGCTGTGGCTGTGCTGAGAAGGAACGTCCGCAGAGTGCTGTGGCTAGGAAGCTCAGAGCGCCAGTGCTTGTGGGGCTGTGGAAGGGCTGCCTAGGGAAGGTGAGGGCCAGCAAGACCTTTCAGTGCTAGCCCCTTTTGTGTGGGAGCAGTGGCTGGACGTTTCCGATTTGGGAGCTGGGCTCTGGCTGTGCTGAGAAGGAACGTCCCCAGAGTGCTGTGGCTAGGAAGCTCAGAGGGCCAGTGCTTGTGGGGCTGTGGAAGGGCTGCCTAGGGAAGGTGATGGCCAGCAAGAGCTTTCAGTGCTAGCCCCTTTTGTGTGGGAGCAGTGGCTGGACGTTTCCGATTTGGGAGCTGGGCTCTGGCTGTGCTGAGAAGGAACGTCCGCAGAGTGCTGTGGCTAGGAAGCTCAGAGCGCCAGTGCTTGTGGGGCTGTGGAAGGGCTGCCTAGGGAAGGTGAGGGCCAGCAAGAGCTTTCAGTGCTAGCCCCTTTTGTGTGGGAGCAGTGGCTGGACGTTTCCGATTTGGGAGCTGGGCTCTGGCTGTGCTGAGAAGGAACGTCCGCAGAGTGCTGTGGCTAGGAAGCTCAGAGCACCAGTGCTTGTGGGGCTGTGGAAGGGCTGCCTAGGGAAGGTGATGGCCAGCAAGAGCTTTCAGTGCTAGCCCCTTTTGTGTGGGAGCAGTGGCTGGACGTTTCCGATTTGGGAGCTGGGCTCTGGCTGTGCTGAGAAGGAACGTCCGCAGAGTGCTGTGGCTAGGAAGCTCAGAGCGCCAGTGCTTGTGGGGCTGTGGAAGGGCTGCCTAGGGAAGGTGAGGGCCAGCAAGAGCTTTCAGTGCTAGCCCCTTTTGTGTGGGAGCAGTGGCTGGACGTTTCCGATTTGGGAGCTGGGCTGTGGCTGTGCTGAGAAGGAACGTCCGCAGAGTGCTGTGGCTAGGAAGCTCAGAGCACCAGTGCTTGTGGGCCTGTGGGAGGGCTGCCTAGGGAAGGTGAGGGCCAGCAAGAGCTTTCAGTGCTAGCCCCTTTTGTGTGGGAGCAGTGGCTGGACGTTTCCGATTTGGGAGCTGGGCTCTGGCTGTGCTGAGAAGGAACGTCCGCAGAGTGCTGTGGCTAGGAAGCTCAGAGCGCCAGTGCTTGTGGGGCTGTGGAAGGGCTGCCTAGGGAAGGTGATGGCCAGCAACAGCTTTCAGTGCTAGCCCCTTTGGTGTGGGAGCAGTGGCTGGACGTTTCCGATTTGGGAGCTGGGCTGTGGCTGTGCTGAGAAGGAACGTCCGCAGAGTGCTGTGGCTAGGAAGCTCAGAGCACCAGTGCTTGTGGGGCTGTGGAAGGGCTGCCTAGGGAAGGTGATGGCCAGCAAGAGCTTTCAGTGCTAGCCCCTTTCGTGTGGGAGCAGTGGCTGGACGTTTCCGATTTGGGAGCTGGGCTGTGGCTGTGCTGGGAAGGAACGTCCGCAGAGTGCTGTGGCTAGGAAGCTCAGAGCGCCAGTGCTTGTGGGGCTGTGGAAGGGCTGCCTAGGGAAGGTGAGGGCCAGCAAGAGCTTTCAGTGCTAGCCCCTTTTGTGTGGGAGCAGTGGCTGGACGTTTCCGATTTGGGAGCTGGGCTCTGGCTGTGCTGAGAAGGAACGTCCGCAGAGTGCTGTGGCTAGGAAGCTCAGAGCGCCAGTGCTTGTGGGGCTGTGGAAGGGCTGCCTAGGGAAGGTGAGGGCCAGCAAGACCTTTCAGTGCTAGCCCCTTTTGTGTGGGAGCAGTGGCTGGACGTTTCCGATTTGGGAGCTGGGCTCTGGCTGTGCTGAGAAGGAACGTCCCCAGAGTGCTGTGGCTAGGAAGCTCAGAGGGCCAGTGCTTGTGGGGCTGTGGAAGGGCTGCCTAGGGAAGGTGATGGCCAGCAAGAGCTTTCAGTGCTAGCCCCTTTTGTGTGGGAGCAGTGGCTGGACGTTTCCGATTTGGGAGCTGGGCTCTGGCTGTGCTGAGAAGGAACGTCCGCAGAGTGCTGTGGCTAGGAAGCTCAGAGCGCCAGTGCTTGTGGGGCTGTGGAAGGGCTGCCTAGGGAAGGTGATGGCCAGCAAGAGCTTTCAGTGCTAGCCCCTTTTGTGTGGGAGCAGTGGCTGGACGTTTCCGATTTGGGAGCTGGGCTCTGGCTGTGCTGAGAAGGAACGTCCGCAGAGTGCTGTGGCTAGGAAGCTCAGAGCACCAGTGCTTGTGGGCCTGTGGGAGGGCTGCCTAGGGAAGGTGAGGGCCAGCAAGAGCTTTCAGTGCTAGCCCCTTTTGTGTGGGAGCAGTGGCTGGACGTTTCCGATTTGGGAGCTGGGCTCTGGCTGTGCTGAGAAGGAACGTCCGCAGAGTGCTGTGGCTAGGAAGCTCAGAGCGCCAGTGCTTGTGGGGCTGTGGAAGGGCTGCCTAGGGAAGGTGATGGCCAGCAACAGCTTTCAGTGCTAGCCCCTTTGGTGTGGGAGCAGTGGCTGGACGTTTCCGATTTGGGAGCTGGGCTCTGGCTGTGCTGAGAAGGAACGTCCGCAGAGTGCTGTGGCTAGGAAGCTCAGAGCACCAGTGCTTGTGGGGCTGTGGAAGGGCTGCCTAGGGAAGGTGATGGCCAGCAAGAGCTTTCAGTGCTAGCCCCTTTTGTGTGGGAGCAGTGGCTGGACGTTTCCGATTTGGGAGCTGGGCTGTGGCTGTGCTGGGAAGGAACGTCCGCAGAGTGCTGTGGCTAGGAAGCTCAGAGCGCCAGTGCTTGTGGGGCTGTGGAAGGGCTGCCTAGGGAAGGTGAGGGCCAGCAAGAGCTTTCAGTGCTAGCCCCTTTCGTGTGGGAGCAGTGGCTGGACGTTTCCGATTTGGGAGCTGGGCTGTGGCTGTGCTGAGAAGGAACGTCCGCAGAGTGCTGTGGCTAGGAAGCTCAGAGCGCCAGTGCTTGTGGGGCTGTGGAAGGGCTGCCTAGGGAAGGTGATGGCCAGCAAGAGCTTTCAGTGCTAGCCCCTTTTGTGTGGGAGCAGTGGCTGGACGTTTCCGATTTGGGAGCTGGGCTGTGGCTGTGCTGAGAAGGAACGTCCGCAGAGTGCTGTGGCTAGGAAGCTCAGAGCACCAGTGCTTGTGGGCCTGTGGGAGGGCTGCCTAGGGAAGGTGAGGGCCAGCAAGAGCTTTCAGTGCTAGCCCCTTTTGTGTGGGAGCAGTGGCTGGACGTTTCCGATTTGGGAGCTGGGCTCTGGCTGTGCTGAGAAGGAACGTCCGCAGAGTGCTGTGGCTAGGAAGCTCAGAGCGCCAGTGCTTGTGGGGCTGTGGAAGGGCTGCCTAGGGAAGGTGATGGCCAGCAACAGCTTTCAGTGCTAGCCCCTTTTGTGTGGGAGCAGTGGCTGGACGTTTCCGATTTGGGAGCTGGGCTGTGGCTGTGCTGAGAAGGAACGTCCGCAGAGTGCTGTGGCTAGGAAGCTCAGAGCACCAGTGCTTGTGGGGCTGTGGAAGGGCTGCCTAGGGAAGGTGAGGGCCAGCAAGAGCTTTCAGTGCTAGCCCCTTTTGTGTGGGAGCAGTGGCTGGACGTTTCCGATTTGGGAGCTGGGCTGTGGCTGTGCTGGGAAGGAACGTCCGCAGAGTGCTGTGGCTAGGAAGCTCAGAGCACCAGTGCTTGTGGGGCTGTGGGAGGGCTGCCTAGGGAAGGTGATGGCCAGCAAGAGCTTTCAGTGCTAGCCCCTTTTGTGTGGGAGCAGTGGCTGGACGTTTCCGATTTGGGAGCTGGGCTGTGGCTGTGCTGAGAAGGAACGTCCGCAGAGTGCTGTGGCTAGGAAGCTCAGAGCGCCAGTGCTTGTGGGGCTGTGGAAGGGCTGCCTAGGGAAGGTGATGGCCAGCAAGAGCTTTCAGTGCTAGCCCCTTTTGTGTGGGAGCAGTGGCTGGACGTTTCCGATTTGGGAGCTGGGCTCTGGCTGTGCTGAGAAGGAACGTCCGCAGAGTGCTGTGGCTAGGAAGCTCAGAGCGCCAGTGCTTGTGGGGCTGTGGAAGGGCTGCCTAGGGAAGGTGATGGCCAGCAAGAGCTTTCAGTGCTAGCCCCTTTGGTGTGGGAGCAGTGGCTGGACGTTTCCGATTTGGGAGCTGGGCTGTGGCTGTGCTGAGAAGGAACGTCCGCAGAGTGCTGTGGCTAGGAAGCTCAGAGCACCAGTGCTTGTGGGGCTGTGGAAGGGCTGCCTAGGGAAGGTGATGGCCAGCAAGAGCTTTCAGTGCTAGCCCCTTTCGTGTGGGAGCAGTGGCTGGACGTTTCCGAGTTGGGAGCTGGGCTCTGGCTGTGCTGAGAAGGAACGTCCGCAGAGTGCTGTGGCTAGGAAGCTCAGAGCGCCAGTGCTTGTGGGCCTGTGGGAGGGCTGCCTAGGGAAGGTGATGGCCAGCAACAGCTTTCAGTGCTAGCCCCTTTGGTGTGGGAGCAGTGGCTGGACGTTTCCGATTTGGGAGCTGGGCTCTGGCTGTGCTGAGAAGGAACGTCCGCAGAGTGCTGTGGCTAGGAAGCTCAGAGCACCAGTGCTTGTGGGGCTGTGGAAGGGCTGCCTAGGGAAGGTGATGGCCAGCAAGAGCTTTCAGTGCTAGCCCCTTTTGTGTGGGAGCAGTGGCTGGACGTTTCCGATTTGGGAGCTGGGCTGTGGCTGTGCTGGGAAGGAACGTCCGCAGAGTGCTGTGGCTAGGAAGCTCAGAGCGCCAGTGCTTGTGGGGCTGTGGAAGGGCTGCCTAGGGAAGGTGAGGGCCAGCAAGAGCTTTCAGTGCTAGCCCCTTTTGTGTGGGAGCAGTGGCTGGACGTTTCCGATTTGGGAGCTGGGCTCTGGCTGTGCTGAGAAGGAACGTCCGCAGAGTGCTGTGGCTAGGAAGCTCAGAGCGCCAGTGCTTGTGGGGCTGTGGAAGGGCTGCCTAGGGAAGGTGATGGCCAGCAACAGCTTTCAGTGCTAGCCCCTTTTGTGTGGGAGCAGTGGCTGGACGTTTCCGATTTGGGAGCTGGGCTGTGGCTGTGCTGAGAAGGAACGTCCGCAGAGTGCTGTGGCTAGGAAGCTCAGAGCACCAGTGCTTGTGGGGCTGTGGAAGGGCTGCCTAGGGAAGGTGAGGGCCAGCAAGAGCTTTCAGTGCTAGCCCCTTTTGTGTGGGAGCAGTGGCTGGACGTTTCCGATTTGGGAGCTGGGCTGTGGCTGTGCTGGGAAGGAACGTCCGCAGAGTGCTGTGGCTAGGAAGCTCAGAGCACCAGTGCTTGTGGGGCTGTGGAAGGGCTGCCTAGGGAAGGTGATGGCCAGCAAGAGCTTTCAGTGCTAGCCCCTTTTGTGTGGGAGCAGTGGCTGGACGTTTCCGATTTGGGAGCTGGGCTCTGGCTGTGCTGAGAAGGAACGTCCGCAGAGTGCTGTGGCTAGGAAGCTCAGAGCGCCAGTGCTTGTGGGGCTGTGGAAGGGCTGCCTAGGGAAGGTGATGGCCAGCAAGAGCTTTCAGTGCTAGCCCCTTTTGTGTGGGAGCAGTGGCTGGACGTTTCGGATTTGGGAGCTGGGCTCTGGCTGTGCTGAGAAGGAACGTCCGCAGAGTGCTGTGGCTAGGAAGCTCAGAGCGCCAGTGCTTGTGGGGCTGTGGAAGGGCTGCCTAGGGAAGGTGATGGCCAGCAAGAGCTTTCAGTGCTAGCCCCTTTTGTGTGGGAGCAGTGGCTGGACGTTTCCGATTTGGGAGCTGGGCTGTGGCTGTGCTGAGAAGGAACGTCCGCAGAGTGCTGTGGCTAGGAAGCTCAGAGCACCAGTGCTTGTGGGCCTGTGGGAGGGCTGCCTAGGGAAGGTGAGGGCCAGCAAGAGCTTTCAGTGCTAGCCCCTTTTGTGTGGGAGCAGTGGCTGGACGTTTCCGATTTGGGAGCTGGGCTCTGGCTGTGCTGAGAAGGAACGTCCGCAGAGTGCTGTGGCTAGGAAGCTCAGAGCGCCAGTGCTTGTGGGGCTGTGGAAGGGCTGCCTAGGGAAGGTGATGGCCAGCAACAGCTTTCAGTGCTAGCCCCTTTGGTGTGGGAGCAGTGGCTGGACGTTTCCGATTTGGGAGCTGGGCTGTGGCTGTGCTGAGAAGGAACGTCCGCAGAGTGCTGTGGCTAGGAAGCTCAGAGCACCAGTGCTTGTGGGGCTGTGGAAGGGCTGCCTAGGGAAGGTGATGGCCAGCAAGAGCTTTCAGTGCTAGCCCCTTTCGTGTGGGAGCAGTGGCTGGACGTTTCCGATTTGGGAGCTGGGCTCTGGCTGTGCTGAGAAGGAACGTCCGCAGAGTGCTGTGGCTAGGAAGCTCAGAGCGCCAGTGCTTGTGGGCCTGTGGGAGGGCTGCCTAGGGAAGGTGATGGCCAGCAAGAGCTTTCAGTGCTAGCCCCTTTTGTGTGGGAGCAGTGGCTGGACGTTTCCGATTTGGGAGCTGGGCTCTGGCTGTGCTGAGAAGGAACGTCCGCAGAGTGCTGTGGCTAGGAAGCTCAGAGCGCCAGTGCTTGTGGGGCTGTGGAAGGGCTGCCTAGGGAAGGTGAGGGCCAGCAAGAGCTTTCAGTGCTAGCCCCTTTTGTGTGGGAGAGTGGCTGGACGTTTCCGATTTGGGAGCTGGGCTCTGGCTGTGCTGAGAAGGAACGTCCGCAGAGTGCTGTGGCTAGGAAGCTCAGAGCGCCAGTGCTTGTGGGGCTGTGGAAGGGCTGCCTAGGGAAGGTGATGGCCAGCAAGAGCTTTCAGTGATAGCCCCTTTGGTGTGGGAGCAGTGGCTGGACATTTCCGATTTGGGAGCTGGGCTCTGGCTGTGCTGAGAAGGAACGTCCGCAGAGTGCTGTGGCTAGGAAGCTCAGAGCGCCAGTGCTTGTGGGCCTGTGGGAGGGCTGCCTAGGGAAGGTGATGGCCAGCAACAGCTTTCAGTGCTAGCCCCTTTTGTGTGGGAGCAGTGGCTGGACGTTTCCGATTTGGGAGCTGGGCTCTGGCTGTGCTGAGAAGGAACGTCCGCAGAGTGCTGTGGCTAGGAAGCTCAGAGCGCCAGTGCTTGTGGGGCTGTGGAAGGGCTGCCTAGGGAAGGTGATGGCCAGCAAGAGCTTTCAGTGCTAGCCCCTTTTGTGTGGGAGCAGTGGCTGGACGTTTCCGATTTGGGAGCTGGGCTGTGGCTGTGCTGAGAAGGAACGTCCGCAGAGTGCTGTGGCTAGGAAGCTCAGAGCGCCAGTGCTTGTGGGCCTGTGGGAGGGCTGCCTAGGGAAGGTGATGGCCAGCAAGAGCTTTCAGTGCTAGCCCCTTTTGTGTGGGAGCAGTGGCTGGACGTTTCCGATTTGGGAGCTGGGCTCTGGCTGTGCTGAGAAGGAACGTCCGCAGAGTGCTGTGGCTAGGAAGCTCAGAGCGCCAGTGCTTGTGGGGCTGTGGAAGGGCTGCCTAGGGAAGGTGATGGCCAGCAAGAGCTTTCAGTGCTAGCCCCTTTTGTGTGGGAGCAGTGGCTGGACGTTTCCGATTTGGGAGCTGGGCTGTGGCTGTGCTGAGAAGGAACGTCCGCAGAGTGCTGTGGCTAGGAAGCTCAGAGCACCAGTGCTTGTGGGGCTGTGGAAGGGCTGCCTAGGGAAGGTGATGGCCAGCAAGAGCTTTCAGTGCTAGCCCCTTTCGTGTGGGAGCAGTGGCTGGACGTTTCCGATTTGGGAGCTGGGCTGTGGTGTGCTGGGAAGGAACGTCCGCAGAGTGCTGTGGCTAGGAAGCTCAGAGCACCAGTGCTTGTGGGGCTGTGGAAGGGCTGCCTAGGGAAGGTGAGGGCCAGCAAGAGCTTTCAGTGCTAGCCCCTTTTGTGTGGGAGCAGTGGCTGGACGTTTCCGATTTGGGAGCTGGGCTGTGGCTGTGCTGAGAAGGAACGTCCGCAGAGTGCTGTGGCTAGGAAGCTCAGAGCGCCAGTGCTTGTGGGGCTGTGGAAGGGCTGCCTAGGGAAGGTGAGGGCCAGCAAGAGCTTTCAGTGCTAGCCCCTTTTGTGTGGGAGCAGTGGCTGGACGTTTCCGATTTGGGAGCTGGGCTCTGGCTGTGCTGAGAAGGAACGTCCCCAGAGTGCTGTGGCTAGGAAGCTCAGAGGGCCAGTGCTTGTGGGGCTGTGGAAGGGCTGCCTAGGGAAGGTGATGGCCAGCAAGAGCTTTCAGTGCTAGCCCCTTTTGTGTGGGAGCAGTGGCTGGACGTTTCCGATTTGGGAGCTGGGCTCTGGCTGTGCTGAGAAGGAACGTCCGCAGAGTGCTGTGGCTAGGAAGCTCAGAGCGCCAGTGCTTGTGGGGCTGTGGAAGGGCTGCCTAGGGAAGGTGATGGCCAGCAAGAGCTTTCAGTGCTAGCCCCTTTTGTGTGGGAGCAGTGGCTGGACGTTTCCGATTTGGGAGCTGGGCTCTGGCTGTGCTGAGAAGGAACGTCCGCAGAGTGCTGTGGCTAGGAAGCTCAGAGCGCCAGTGCTTGTGGGGCTGTGGAAGGGCTGCCTAGGGAAGGTGATGGCCAGCAAGAGCTTTCAGTGCTAGCCCCTTTTGTGTGGGAGCAGTGGCTGGACGTTTCCGATTTGGGAGCTGGGCTGTGGCTGTGCTGAGAAGGAACGTCCGCAGAGTGCTGTGGCTAGGAAGCTCAGAGCGCCAGTGCTTGTGGGCCTGTGGGAGGGCTGCCTAGGGAAGGTGAGGGCCAGCAAGAGCTTTCAGTGCTAGCCCCTTTTGTGTGGGAGCAGTGGCTGGACGTTTCCGATTTGGGAGCTGGGCTCTGGCTGTGCTGAGAAGGAACGTCCGCAGAGTGCTGTGGCTAGGAAGCTCAGAGCGCCAGTGCTTGTGGGGCTGTGGAAGGGCTGCCTAGGGAAGGTGATGGCCAGCAAGAGCTTTCAGTGCTAGCCCCTTTGGTGTGGGAGCAGTGGCTGGACGTTTCCGATTTGGGAGCTGGGCTGTGGCTGTGCTGAGAAGGAACGTCCGCAGAGTGCTGTGGCTAGGAAGCTCAGAGCACCAGTGCTTGTGGGGCTGTGGAAGGGCTGCCTAGGGAAGGTGATGGCCAGCAAGAGCTTTCAGTGCTAGCCCCTTTCGTGTGGGAGCAGTGGCTGGACGTTTCCGAGTTGGGAGCTGGGCTCTGGCTGTGCTGAGAAGGAACGTCCGCAGAGTGCTGTGGCTAGGAAGCTCAGAGCGCCAGTGCTTGTGGGCCTGTGGGAGGGCTGCCTAGGGAAGGTGAGGGCCAGCAAGAGCTTTCAGTGCTAGCCCCTTTGGTGTGGGAGCAGTGGCTGGACGTTTCCGATTTGGGAGCTGGGCTCTGGCTGTGCTGAGAAGGAACGTCCGCAGAGTGCTGTGGCTAGGAAGCTCAGAGCGCCAGTGCTTGTGGGGCTGTGGAAGGGCTGCCTAGGGAAGGTGAGGGCCAGCAAGAGCTTTCAGTGCTAGCCCCTTTTGTGTGGGAGCAGTGGCTGGACGTTTCCGATTTGGGAGCTGGGCTCTGGCTGTGCTGAGAAGGAACGTCCGCAGAGTGCTGTGGCTAGGAAGCTCAGAGCGCCAGTGCTTGTGGGGCTGTGGAAGGGCTGCCTAGGGAAGGTGATGGCCAGCAAGAGCTTTCAGTGCTAGCCCCTTTGGTGTGGGAGCAGTGGCTGGACGTTTCCGATTTGGGAGCTGGGCTGTGGCTGTGCTGAGAAGGAACGTCCGCAGAGTGCTGTGGCTAGGAAGCTCAGAGCACCAGTGCTTGTGGGGCTGTGGAAGGGCTGCCTAGGGAAGGTGATGGCCAGCAAGAGCTTTCAGTGCTAGCCCCTTTTGTGTGGGAGCAGTGGCTGGACGTTTCCGATTTGGGAGCTGGGCTCTGGCTGTGCTGAGAAGGAACGTCCGCAGAGTGCTGTGGCTAGGAAGCTCAGAGCGCCAGTGCTTGTGGGGCTGTGGAAGGGCTGCCTAGGGAAGGTGATGGCCAGCAAGAGCTTTCAGTGCTAGCCCCTTTTGTGTGGGAGCAGTGGCTGGACGTTTCCGATTTGGGAGCTGGGCTCTGGCTGTGCTGAGAAGGAACGTCCCCAGAGTGCTGTGGGCTAGGAAGCTCAGAGCGCCAGTGCTTGTGGGGCTGTGGAAGGGCTGCCTAGGGAAGGTGATGGCCAGCAAGAGCTTTCAGTGCTAGCCCCTTTCGTGTGGGAGCAGTGGCTGGACGTTTCCGAGTTGGGAGCTGGGCTCTGGCTGTGCTGAGAAGGAACGTCCGCAGAGTGCTGTGGCTAGGAAGCTCAGAGCGCCAGTGCTTGTGGGCCTGTGGGAGGGCTGCCTAGGGAAGGTGAGGGCCAGCAAGAGCTTTCAGTGCTAGCCCCTTTGGTGTGGGAGCAGTGGCTGGACGTTTCCGATTTGGGAGCTGGGCTCTGGCTGTGCTGAGAAGGAACGTCCGCAGAGTGCTGTGGCTAGGAAGCTCAGAGCGCCAGTGCTTGTGGGGCTGTGGAAGGGCTGCCTAGGGAAGGTGAGGGCCAGCAAGAGCTTTCAGTGCTAGCCCCTTTTGTGTGGGAGCAGTGGCTGGACGTTTCCGATTTGGGAGCTGGGCTCTGGCTGTGCTGAGAAGGAACGTCCCCAGAGTGCTGTGGCTAGGAAGCTCAGAGCGCCAGTGCTTGTGGGGCTGTGGAAGGGCTGCCTAGGGAAGGTGATGGCCAGCAAGAGCTTTCAGTGCTAGCCCCTTTGGTGTGGGAGCAGTGGCTGGACGTTTCCGATTTGGGAGCTGGGCTGTGGCTGTGCTGAGAAGGAACGTCCGCAGAGTGCTGTGGCTAGGAAGCTCAGAGCACCAGTGCTTGTGGGGCTGTGGAAGGGCTGCCTAGGGAAGGTGATGGCCAGCAAGAGCTTTCAGTGCTAGCCCCTTTTGTGTGGGAGCAGTGGCTGGACGTTTCCGATTTGGGAGCTGGGCTCTGGCTGTGCTGAGAAGGAACGTCCGCAGAGTGCTGTGGCTAGGAAGCTCAGAGCGCCAGTGCTTGTGGGGCTGTGGAAGGGCTGCCTAGGGAAGGTGATGGCCAGCAAGAGCTTTCAGTGCTAGCCCCTTTTGTGTGGGAGCAGTGGCTGGACGTTTCCGATTTGGGAGCTGGGCTCTGGCTGTGCTGAGAAGGAACGTCCCCAGAGTGCTGTGGCTAGGAAGCTCAGAGCGCCAGTGCTTGTGGGGCTGTGGAAGGGCTGCCTAGGGAAGGTGATGGCCAGCAACAGCTTTCAGTGCTAGCCCCTTTGGTGTGGGAGCAGTGGCTGGACGTTTCCGATTTGGGAGCTGGGCTGTGGCTGTGCTGAGAAGGAACGTCCGCAGAGTGCTGTGGCTAGGAAGCTCAGAGCACCAGTGCTTGTGGGGCTGTGGAAGGGCTGCCTAGGGAAGGTGATGGCCAGCAAGAGCTTTCAGTGCTAGCCCCTTTCGTGTGGGAGCAGTGGCTGGACGTTTCCGATTTGGGAGCTGGGCTCTGGCTGTGCTGAGAAGGAACGTCCGCAGAGTGCTGTGGCTAGGAAGCTCAGAGCGCCAGTGCTTGTGGGGCTGTGGAAGGGCTGCCTAGGGAAGGTGATGGCCAGCAAGAGCTTTCAGTGCTAGCCCCTTTTGTGTGGGAGCAGTGGCTGGACGTTTCCGATTTGGGAGCTGGGCTCTGGCTGTGCTGAGAAGGAACGTCCGCAGAGTGCTGTGGCTAGGAAGCTCAGAGCGCCAGTGCTTGTGGGGCTGTGGAAGGGCTGCCTAGGGAAGGTGATGGCCAGCAAGAGCTTTCAGTGCTAGCCCCTTTTGTGTGGGAGCAGTGGCTGGACGTTTCCGATTTGGGAGCTGGGCTGTGGCTGTGCTGAGAAGGAACGTCCGCAGAGTGCTGTGGCTAGGAAGCTCAGAGCACCAGTGCTTGTGGGCCTGTGGGAGGGCTGCCTAGGGAAGGTGAGGGCCAGCAAGAGCTTTCAGTGCTAGCCCCTTTTGTGTGGGAGCAGTGGCTGGACGTTTCCGATTTGGGAGCTGGGCTCTGGCTGTGCTGAGAAGGAACGTCCGCAGAGTGCTGTGGCTAGGAAGCTCAGAGCGCCAGTGCTTGTGGGGCTGTGGAAGGGCTGCCTAGGGAAGGTGATGGCCAGCAACAGCTTTCAGTGCTAGCCCCTTTGGTGTGGGAGCAGTGGCTGGACGTTTCCGATTTGGGAGCTGGGCTGTGGCTGTGCTGAGAAGGAACGTCCGCAGAGTGCTGTGGCTAGGAAGCTCAGAGCACCAGTGCTTGTGGGGCTGTGGAAGGGCTGCCTAGGGAAGGTGATGGCCAGCAAGAGCTTTCAGTGCTAGCCCCTTTCGTGTGGGAGCAGTGGCTGGACGTTTCCGAGTTGGGAGCTGGGCTCTGGCTGTGCTGAGAAGGAACGTCCGCAGAGTGCTGTGGCTAGGAAGCTCAGAGCGCCAGTGCTTGTGGGCCTGTGGGAGGGCTGCCTAGGGAAGGTGATGGCCAGCAAGAGCTTTCAGTGCTAGCCCCTTTTGTGTGGGAGCAGTGGCTGGACGTTTCCGATTTGGGAGCTGGGCTCTGGCTGTGCTGAGAAGGAACGTCCGCAGAGTGCTGTGGCTAGGAAGCTCAGAGCGCCAGTGCTTGTGGGGCTGTGGAAGGGCTGCCTAGGGAAGGTGAGGGCCAGCAAGAGCTTTCAGTGCTAGCCCCTTTTGTGTGGGAGAGTGGCTGGACGTTTCCGATTTGGGAGCTGGGCTCTGGCTGTGCTGAGAAGGAACGTCCCCAGAGTGCTGTGGCTAGGAAGCTCAGAGGGCCAGTGCTTGTGGGGCTGTGGAAGGGCTGCCTAGGGAAGGTGATGGCCAGCAAGAGCTTTCAGTGCTAGCCCCTTTTGTGTGGGAGCAGTGGCTGGACGTTTCCGATTTGGGAGCTGGGCTCTGGCTGTGCTGAGAAGGAACGTCCGCAGAGTGCTGTGGCTAGGAAGCTCAGAGCGCCAGTGCTTGTGGGGCTGTGGAAGGGCTGCCTAGGGAAGGTGATGGCCAGCAAGAGCTTTCAGTGCTAGCCCCTTTGGTGTGGGAGCAGTGGCTGGACGTTTCCGATTTGGGAGCTGGGCTGTGGCTGTGCTGAGAAGGAACGTCCGCAGAGTGCTGTGGCTAGGAAGCTCAGAGCACCAGTGCTTGTGGGGCTGTGGAAGGGCTGCCTAGGGAAGGTGATGGCCAGCAAGAGCTTTCAGTGCTAGCCCCTTTCGTGTGGGAGCAGTGGCTGGACGTTTCCGATTTGGGAGCTGGGCTGTGGCTGTGCTGGGAAGGAACGTCCGCAGAGTGCTGTGGCTAGGAAGCTCAGAGCACCAGTGCTTGTGGGGCTGTGGAAGGGCTGCCTAGGGAAGGTGAGGGCCAGCAAGAGCTTTCAGTGCTAGCCCCTTTTGTGTGGGAGCAGTGGCTGGACGTTTCCGATTTGGGAGCTGGGCTGTGGCTGTGCTGAGAAGGAACGTCCGCAGAGTGCTGTGGCTACGAAGCTCAGAGCGCCAGTGCTTGTGGGGCTGTGGAAGGGCTGCCTAGGGAAGGTGAGGGCCAGCAAGAGCTTTCAGTGCTAGCCCCTTTTGTGTGGGAGCAGTGGCTGGACGTTTCCGATTTGGGAGCTGGGCTCTGGCTGTGCTGAGAAGGAACGTCCCCAGAGTGCTGTGGCTAGGAAGCTCAGAGGGCCAGTGCTTGTGGGGCTGTGGAAGGGCTGCCTAGGGAAGGTGATGGCCAGCAAGAGCTTTCAGTGCTAGCCCCTTTTGTGTGGGAGCAGTGGCTGGACGTTTCCGATTTGGGAGCTGGGCTGTGGCTGTGCTGAGAAGGAACGTCCGCAGAGTGCTGTGGCTAGGAAGCTCAGAGCGCCAGTGCTTGTGGGGCTGTGGAAGGGCTGCCTAGGGAAGGTGAGGGCCAGCAAGAGCTTTCAGTGCTAGCCCCTTTTGTGTGGGAGCAGTGGCTGGACGTTTCCGATTTGGGAGCTGGGCTCTGGCTGTGCTGAGAAGGAACGTCCGCAGAGTGCTGTGGCTAGGAAGCTCAGAGCGCCAGTGCTTGTGGGGCTGTGGAAGGGCTGCCTAGGGAAGGTGAGGGCCAGCAAGAGCTTTCAGTGCTAGCCCCTTTTGTGTGGGAGCAGTGGCTGGACGTTTCCGATTTGGGAGCTGGGCTGTGGCTGTGCTGAGAAGGAACGTCCGCAGAGTGCTGTGGCTAGGAAGCTCAGAGCGCCAGTGCTTGTGGCCTGTGGGAGGGCTGCCTAGGGAAGGTGAGGGCCAGCAAGAGCTTTCAGTGCTAGCCCCTTTTGTGTGGGAGCAGTGGCTGGACGTTTCCGATTTGGGAGCTGGGCTCTGGCTGTGCTGAGAAGGAACGTCCGCAGAGTGCTGTGGCTAGGAAGCTCAGAGCGCCAGTGCTTGTGGGGCTGTGGAAGGGCTGCCTAGGGAAGGTGATGGCCAGCAAGAGCTTTCAGTGCTAGCCCCTTTGGTGTGGGAGCAGTGGCTGGACGTTTCCGATTTGGGAGCTGGGCTGTGGCTGTGCTGAGAAGGAACGTCCGCAGAGTGCTGTGGCTAGGAAGCTCAGAGCGCCAGTGCTTGTGGGGCTGTGGAAGGGCTGCCTAGGGAAGGTGAGGGCCAGCAAGAGCTTTCAGTGCTAGCCCCTTTTGTGTGGGAGCAGTGGCTGGACGTTTCCGATTTGGGAGCTGGGCTGTGGCTGTGCTGAGAAGGAACGTCCGCAGAGTGCTGTGGCTAGGAAGCTCAGAGCGCCAGTGCTTGTGGGGCTGTGGAAGGGCTGCCTAGGGAAGGTGAGGGCCAGCAAGAGCTTTCAGTGCTAGCCCCTTTTGTGTGGGAGCAGTGGCTGGACGTTTCCGATTTGGGAGCTGGGCTCTGGCTGTGCTGAGAAGGAACGTCCGCAGAGTGCTGTGGCTAGGAAGCTCAGAGCACCAGTGCTTGTGGGGCTGTGGAAGGGCTGCCTAGGGAAGGTGAGGGCCAGCAAGAGCTTTCAGTGCTAGCCCCTTTTGTGTGGGAGCAGTGGCTGGACGTTTCCGATTTGGGAGCTGGGCTGTGGCTGTGCTGAGAAGGAACGTCCGCAGAGTGCTGTGGCTAGGAAGCTCAGAGCGCCAGTGCTTGTGGGGCTGTGGAAGGGCTGCCTAGGGAAGGTGATGGCCAGCAAGAGCTTTCAGTGCTAGCCCCTTTTGTGTGGGAGCAGTGGCTGGACGTTTCCGATTTGGGAGCTGGGCTGTGGCTGTGCTGAGAAGGAACGTCCGCAGAGTGCTGTGGCTAGGAAGCTCAGAGCACCAGTGCTTGTGGGGCTGTGGAAG
>NW_027472361.1:0-34000 GCF_965638725.1 Aptenodytes patagonicus | reverse complement strand
GGAGGGCTGGGACCCTGGCAAATGGGGGGGGGGGGGGGAGATGGGCTGAAGGGGTCTCACTGCTCTCCCGCTTCCCAAAGCTGCTCGGCCACGGTGGGGCAGGTCCCTGGGCTGGGGGGGGGGGGACACGGGCTCGGAGGGTCCCCCTGCCGCTTTCCTGCACGGCAGGAGGCTCCGGGAGCCGGCCGGGAGAAGCGAGCCGTGCCTGTCCCTCGGCTGCCGGCGGGCTGGGCCGTGGTCACCGCCGAACCGTGCGGACCCCTCACCTTCCCGGCCGCTCGCCGCGGGGGCAGGGGCAGGATAACCCCCCCCAGGGCTTTAATTATTCACTGACTTTGGTGTGTGTTTGGTTTGGTGTGTGGGGGGTTTTTTTTTTGTTTGTTTTTCCTCCTCCCCTACCTCGAGTTCTTGGCTTCTGCTCTTGGCTGGACACCCTGAACCCGGGGGCCAGCACCCTGGGTGTCAAGCCACGGCAGGGGAGAGTGCCTGACTCGGGGGGCGGGGGGGGGGACACACATGGGACAACGACGGGGACACAGACAGATGGACGGGACCCGATGACGACGGGACCTGCTTGCGATTCCCCTCTGCCTGTCACCTCCTGCGGCCGGGGAGCTCGGACCTTCCCGGGGCAGAGCCAGGCTCGGGCGCAGCCTGGCACCATCCCTGCCCGGTGGGGTGCCGAGGAGCTCTGGCTCCCCAGGACCGGAGCTGGGGACCCCACAGCAGCGGGGGCCAGCCCCCCCGGCCGTGCTCTCCGCAGCCCCCAGCTCTGCAGGGAGGAGGCGTTTTCGTGCCTAATGGCTCTTGATGGATTTTTTTTTTTTTTGCTTCCAGGAACTCGCTGCGGAGAGCTTTTTGGTTTGTGGGTTGGTGGTTCCCCCCCCTTCTTTCTCCTTCCCCAGCTCCTGTAAACAGAGGGCCTCGCGCTGGGGCAGGTGGGCTGCGAGCGGGGCTGGGCTCGGGGCTTAGCTCAGCCGGGACGGGGGGTGTGGGGGGGAACACACACAGCTTGGGGGGGGGGGGGGGGGGTGCTTTTGGGGCCGTCTCGCTCCCCCTGGCGCCCCCGCTTTCCTCCTCTCCCTTTCACGTGGCCCCGGGTGGGCTGTGGGTCGGGATCCCGAGCACCTTTCCCCGCTGTGCCCCGGACCCCTTTCCTGAACCGGGGGGGGGGGGGGGGCAACACTGAGCAGCCCCCCCCCCCCCCTCCCCGCAGCTGGGGCACCCCCACTTTCCTCTCCCCGCTGGGGCTGCACCCGCGAGTGGGGAGGTTTTGGGGGGCTGCCTCTTCCCCCCCCCCCCCCGCAAAAATCTCCCATCTGCTCCGTGCCCCTTGGGCCCCCCGCGGGGCCGGGCGGTGGGGTCTCACCCGTGGGTCGGGGGGGCCCACGCGTGGGCTGGGCGGTGGCCCGGGGATGCCGCAGCCTCTGACATCAGCCGCGTCGAGCCAATGGGCGCCCGGTGGGGCGGGGGCGGCCCCGGCCCCGGAGGGGGACCGGGCTGCTCCGGGGACGGAGTTGACGGCGGCGGCGGCGGGGGGGGGATCCCGGGGGGGGGGGGTCCCCGGAGGGGGAGGGGAAGGGGGGGGTGTCCCGCTGCGGGCCGACCAGCGGCCCCCCCGCTGCCTCCATGCAGGGGATGGGGAGCCTGCGGCTGGGCAGCCGCGCGGTGATGTACACGGCCGAGACGCTGCCCAAGGGCAAGAACCGAGTGATGGGGGTGAGTCGGGGGGGGGGGGGGGGGGGCGGGCGGTGGCATCCCTGGAAAAATCCCCCTCCCCGCTCCGCCCCCGTCCCCGGAGGTTTCTGCCCCCCTCCTGCCGATCCCCCGGGGGATGCTGCGGCCCCGGAGCGGCTCGGGGACCGGGGCGCACCCCCCCCCCCCATCCCCATCCCCATCCCCGGGGCGGCGGCGGGGGTGGGTGGGGTTGAGCTGGCCCCACTCTCGCCCTGTCCCGTCCCACAGACCATCCAGATCATGACGGGCTTCATGCACATCGGCTTTTGGGATCGTCCTGACGACGCTCACCAACGTCTACACCTCCGTCTTCGTCATCGGCGAGATCCCCTTCCTGGGCGGCGTGTCTGTGCGTAGCGTGGGGCCGGCGAGGGGTGCCCACGGGGGAGGGGTGCCCGCCGGGGAGGGGTGCCCACGGGGGAGGGGTGCCCACGGGGGAGGGGTGCCTGCCGGGGAGTGATGCCCACTGGGGAGCAGTGCCCACTGGAGAGGGGTGCCGGCCGGGGAGGGGTGCCCGCTGGGGAGGGGTGCCCACTGAGGAGGGGTGCCCACTGGAGAGGGGTGCCGGCCGGGGAGGGGTGCCCACTGAGGAGGGTGCCCGCCGAGGAGGGATGCCTGCCGGGGAGGGGTGCCCGCCGGGGAGGGGTGCCCACTGAGGAGGGGTGCCCACTGAGGAGGGGTGCCCACGGGGGAGGGGTGCCCACCGGGGAGGGGTGCCCGCCGGCGAGGGGTGCCCACTGAGGAGGGGTGCCCACGGGGGAGGGGTGCCCACCGGGGAGGGGTGCCCACTGAGGAGGGGTGCCCACCGGGGAGTGATGCCCACTGGGGAGCAGTGCCCACTGGAGAGGGGTGCCGGCCGGGGAGGGGTGCCCGCTGGGGAGGGGTGCCCACTGAGGAGGGGTGCCCACCGGGGAGCGGTGCCCGCCGGCGAGGGGTGCCCACCGGCGAGGGGTGCCTACTGAGGAGGGGTGCCCACCGGGGAGCAGTGCCCGCCGGCGAGGGGTGCCCACCGGCGAGGGGTGCCCACTGAGGAGGGGTGCCCACCGGGGAGGGGTGCCCACGGGGGAGGGGTGCCCACCGAGGAGGGGTGCCCGCCGGGGAGTGATGCCCACTGGGGAGCAGTGCCCACTGGAGAGGGGTGCCGGCCGGGGAGGGGTGCCCACGGGGGAGGGGTGCCCGCCGGCGAGGGGTGCCCACCGGCGAGGGGTGCCCACTGAGGAGGGGTGCCCGCCGGGGAGGGGTGCCCACTGAGGAGGGGTGCCCACGGGGGAGGGGTGCCCACCGGGGAGGGGTGCCCACTGAGGAGGGGTGCCCGCCGGGGAGTGATGCCCACTGGGGAGCAGTGCCCACTGGAGAGGGGTGCCGGCCGGGGAGGGGTGCCCACTGAGGAGGGGTGCCCACCGGGGAGCGGTGCCCGCCGGCGAGGGGTGCCCACCGGCGAGGGGTGCCCACTGAGGAGGGGTGCCCGCCGGGGAGCGGTGCCCACCGGGGACAGGGGGGTTCTGGTTCAGCAGCTGTAAAACTCAAGGACCAGCAACGCACAAGGGGGGGGTGGTGGTGGGGGGATCACCCTGCCCCTGAGAGCCGTGGGGCCCTGCCCGTGGGCAGCTTGTTAACGCTGGGTGGGTGTTTAGTGCCCCGTGGCTGCATGGGTTTTGGGGGGGTGGGGGGGGGCTCAGGGTGACCTCGGCGGCGGCTGACTGTCCCTCTCTCTCCCGCTGCAGTTCATCATCTCGGGCTGCCTCTCCATCGGGGCGGAGAAGAGCCCCACGGAGTGCGCGGTGAGTGTCCCCGGGGATCCCCACCGCCGCCCCATTTGCTGGAGGGGGGGGTGTGGGGGGGTGGGGGTGGTGGGCGGGAGCAGCTCGACCCCGGGTGAAACCCATCGGGGCAAAGCCACGTTTGAAGCTTGCGCCAGGGTTATTTCTGGAAACGAGCAATGGGAAGGAGGGAAGAAAAAAACCAAACAAACCCAAAACCAAAGCCCCAAAGGCAGCCTGAGCTGTTACCCGCGGCCGGTCCCCCGGGGCTCGGCCGGGCGGTGCCGCAGAGCCGGGGGCAGTGGGTGTCCCCACGGGTTTTGGGGTCTGACGCCTGCCCCAAAGCTGGCCCCAAAGCTTTTCCGCGCCCGCAGGTGAAGGGCAGCCAGACCATGAACGTCATCAGCGCCATCTTCGCTCTGCTGGGCATCGTCGCCTTCATCGTAGACATCAACCTGAACGGGCTCTACCGCTCCGGCTTTGACTACTACAGCTATCTCGTCCTGGTAAGCGGGGGCACGACCGGCCCCCCCCCCCCCCCCCAGCCTCCGCTTTCGGAGCAGCGGTGCCCAGGGCTGGCTGAGCCTGCCCAGACAGGGCTAAGCCTTTTGGGAACCTCCCCTGTCCCCTTCTCCATCCCTCCATCCTCCCCCCCGCACCCCCCCCCCCCGGGGCTGTCGTGCCTCCCCCCCCTGGATGCTGCTTGAGCCCTTCCTGGGAGGGGTGCGGGGGGGCAGGGGGGGGCTTTGCCAGGCTCCTCTGCTGGGGTTCAGCCCCATCGGGAACGGGGAGCCCGTGGCCGGCGGCACCCCGACCGCGGGGCCATCTGCCGGCGCGGTGCCGTGCGCCTGACCTATTTTAGGCTGATACCTCGGGAGATGACTCACGCCCTGGAAGCGCCCGTTTCTCTCCGCCAGCCGTAAAAGCGGCGAGGCGGACGGCTCCGCGCGAGACCTTGGCGCCCGCGGAGCCGGGGCTGCGGTGCTTAGGATCGGTGGGAGACGGAGGAGGGGAGCCCCAAAATGCAGGGGGGGGGGGTCCACCCTGTGGGGGGCCGAGCCCGGGTTTCTTCCTCCCGGGAGCCGCTGATGGGGCTTTCCCCGTCCTGGAGCTCGCAGGGAACGGGATTTCCGTCGTGCTGCTCATCTTCACCATCCTGGAGTTCTGCATCGCCGTGGCCACCGCTAATTTCTGGTGCCGGGCCACCCGCCTCAGCTCCAACGAGGTAGGGCAGGGGGGCGAAGGGTAGCTGGGCGAAGGGCAGCAGGGCCAAGCCCCGGCCGGACCCCCAGCGCCGTCGTCGTTCCCCCCGCCCTGCTCTTCCCCAGGCCATGCTGATCGTGCCCAGCGCCACGCAGGTGGACCTGGCAGTGCCGCTGGCCGACCTGCCCCAGCCGCCCAGCTACACCGAGGTGATCTACGATCCCAAAGACCAGCCCAGCTAGAAGCGGAGCCGGGGCCCAGGCCGGCTCCCAGGAGCAACGTCCGACCCCTGCCTGCATGACAGACCTCCTCCCACCGCTGCCAGTGCCTCCCCCCCCGCCCCCGGCCCCCCCGGGGAAAGCATGTCACCCCTGTCCCCGGGGGAGCACCCCGGCACCTCCGCCTCGCTGCACCGGGTGCTGCTGCAGGCATGGGTGGGCACGGGGGGGGGGGGGGGCGGAGGAGAGGCCGTGGACCCCGCGGGGCAGTGGGTGCCGGGGGAGGGGGGGGCCACCCCGAACCCTGTCCCCTCCCAGAAGCAGCAGCTCTTGGGTTTCTTTGCAGCTGGCTGCCCCTGAAGTCTAGCGAGGCGCTGGCCCTGAGGACTTCGGTGCGGGGTCCCGCCTCCACGCTCCCGAAACCGTCCCCAGACGGCCCCCCGCGTCCAGGGCTACGGCATCCTCCTCCCGCTGCGCTGCAGGCCGGGACGCGCTGGTACCCCCTCCCGAAAGCCAGCAAGCACCCCAAATTTGCCCCCTCCCTGCCCATCTCCTGCTCCCGCGCTAGGTCTCAAAGAGGGGCTCTTCGCCTGCTGGCTGCTTTGGAGGAGGGGCTTCTCCAAGGGGGGGCATCTTGGGGCTTCACGGGGTGTTTCTGCCCGTAAATACCCGGTTGGCTGCTGGGGTTCATTCACGTCGGGGTTCGGGGCCTCCTTGAGGTCTGGTGGCCGCGTAGCAGGTAGCTTACAGAGACCCCGACGTATGTCAGGAGCCGCGCCGGTAGCCAGACCATCTACCTCGGCTAGTACCCCCTTGGCTTTATTTTATCTTTGAAATAAACGCTCCGGCCGGGCCTGCGTCTCCTTGTTTCGGGGATTTCTCAGCACGGGAAGCTGCAAATCCCTCCCGCAGAGCCGCCGTCCCGTCGGGCAAGGGGCTCATCCCGCCCGGCTGCAGGGGTCTTCCGCGCCCAGCATCCTCATCTGGTCCCGCTGGAGATGGCGAGATGCGACGGTCCCCCCCGATACCCTAAATTCCACCCCCCCCCCCCCTTGTAGACACGGCAGCATGGCTCCCTATATTTAGCGCTGCTGGAGCGGCGGGTCAGCCGGCGGCGGTGACGGTGACGGCGGCGGCTCCGGGTTCTTACACCGGCCGAGGAGTTGCCCCCGGGGGGCCGGGGCTGCTCCTCGGGGTGAGGCGGGGACAGCGGTGGGGCACGTGCTCCCCGTTCCCACGAGGCTGCGAAGGTGGCCGGGCGATCCCCTGTGATGGGAACGGAGCCGAGGGAGCCCCGACGAGCGCTCCCGACCCTCGCCCGCGCTGCAGCCCCTCGAAAATTCGCTCGTCTTGGGGGCAGGGATTGCGGCCAAGGGGCTCTTGGCCCGTTTTTAACCAGCGGAGGAGGTTTGTCGGCTCCCGGCGAGCCCGTTACTGACTTCCATCCTTAAGCACCCTGCAGCGGTGGGGACGGACGCTGGAGAAGCTAACGAGGAGCCAAGGGTGGTGACGAGCGTCTGGCACAGCACGCCGGCGGAGGCAGGTTAGTTAAGGAGCAGCCCGAGCTCACGGAGAGCTTGGGGTGGAGGTGAGGAAGGAGAGCCCGGCGCCGATTTTCGGAGGGGTGGGAGCACCCCGGTGAGTTGTCGCTGCCCTAAGTGTGTGTGTGGGGGGGGATCGCTCGCTCGCCCGCTCCTGGAGCATCCCCCCCCCACGCACACACACTGTTTGGGGACGGTGCCTGCCCCCAAACCTCGCCTCCGGCCCCAGAGCAGGGTCAGGGAGCGCCCGTCCGAACCACCCTTTCAGTTTGGGGTTGAGTTAAATGTTTTCTTTCTTGTTTCAACAGCCCCCCGCCCCTGCCCTGACAACGCTCACGCCGCTCAGCCAAAGCCTCATGGATTATTCACTCGCTGTCAGTTATTTTTGTTCCCAGCTCTGAAAAAATAATGAGCTGGTTCGGTAGGAAAAGCCCCAGAGATTGGGGGAGCGGGATGAACAGGCTGTCTCCGCTCACCCTGCGTTCGTGGCCCGTTACGGCTCCGGTTCCTCACCTGCGGCTCCGGAACCTCCCGTCCCTCCTCTCCCACGGCAGCCGGGGAGGCTCTCCAGCCCCAGGGGGGCCACCACGAAGCTCTGTGTGTCCCTGTCCGTCCCCAACCAGGCTGGCGGGTCCCTTCCTTGCTCATCCTCCACCAGCGTCGGGCTCTTTCCCCCCCCCCCGCCCCGGAGCCACACGCCGAGCCGCTGCTGGGTCGGGGCCGGCCTCTTGCTGCCCCTGCCAACTGCAAAATGCCCCTTCCCTTGGAATCGGGCGTTAGCGGGGCGATAACCCAGAGCCCCTCAACCTTTAAACCTGGATTATCTTTCCACGGGCTCTCCAGGTTCTCTGCCCCTTCGCTGCGTTTAAGGCGCAGCTTTCCCTGGAAATGCAGGAATAGGCGTTTTAAGGCTCCGTGGAAACGCGTTTATTTTTCTGCACGTGTGCTTCTACCCATTTGCAGCCCCGAAACCCCCCCCCCCGGGGAGGAGCGGGTAGCTCTCAGGGCTGGGGACAGCGGGTGGCAGGGACCAAGAGAGGGTCTGGGGACCCGGCGAGGTGATGGGGAGGGACCCGTTCGGGGATGCCCGGTCGCCGCCGGGAAGGCGGCGGCGGCGACCAAAGGGCCGTAAAAAAAAAAAAGGGTGGCAACGCGGGCAGGAGAAACGCTGGGGCAAAGGCCGGCAGCCGCCGTCCCGTGCCAGCGAGGACGGGGCCCGCCGGGAGCCGGGTACCCCGAGGAACGGCACAGTGGGTGACCCACGGCTGGGGGGGGGGGGGGGGGGGAGAAGGTGCCGCGTGCCCCGGTGCCGCCTCTCTGCCGTGATGGGGAGGGTGGCGGAGGGCTGGGGGGACCGATGGGATGGGGAGATCTCCGTGCCCGGTGGCCTCCGGCAGCATCTCCGGGCCGGGAGAGGCGGAGGGAGTCCCTGGCCCTGGTTCACGCCGGCCTTGGCACTCGGCGCCTCGGAGCAGCTCTTGTTTACGGCGTCTGCCGCAGCCGCAACCGTCCCCGAGGCGGAGGTGGGGGAGCGGGGGACGAGCTCCTCTTGCCCGGCGTCACCGGCACTGCTCGGAAAGCTCTGGCTCTTGTCAACTGCGTCCGGGAGCCGCGAATGTTCCCCGAGGAGACCCCCCAGGCTGGGTCCCCGCACCGGGCACGGGGCTGACCTCCCGTGGGTACCCGCTCCCTGTCCTGAGGCGCTGGGGGACGCTCCCCTGCCTGCTCCTGGGCTTGGGCACGGGCTGAAGGACCACGGGGCTTCTCTCGGCAGCCCCCCTTGGAGGGAAAGGGCCCCTGGAGGGATGCAGGGAACGAGGCACGGGGCGGCAGAGGAAAGGGCAGCTCCGCGTCGGGCGGCGATCTTGGAGGCACGTGAAATGCCAGCGATTCGGGGGAGAGGAGCCGCTGGCGGAGCGGGGCTGCTTTACATCCCTGGGTAAAGCTGGGGAGCGCCTGCACCCCAAACACCAGGTTCGGGTCCCGCATCTCAGAAGGATGCTGGAGCCCCAGAGGGGGGTCTGGGAAAGGGGCAAGGAGGATGGCCGGGGGGGGGGGGGGGGGGGCTGAGGGGGTAAGGGGTCTTCAGGATGGAGAAGATGGCTGGAAAGGAGGGCTGGGAGAGCGTGCGGTGGTTGTCGGTCTTCGTGCGACGCGTGGCAGCAAGCCGGCGGTGGGCTGAGCTGGGCTGCAAGGAGGGGGGTCTCTGCACCCCACGCCGAGGGAAACGGGGAGACGTGAAGCTGAAACGGGGGGGAGGGGGGGAACAGACGGACGGGGACGACACACAATCTGCTGAGGGGCGCCGACGCATCGCCCCAGTGCCGTGCAGGGACGGTGCAGCCGGGGTCTGTCCCCGCGAGCGGCTCCGAGCGGAGTCGTGTGTCCCCCCCGCTCCGAGAGCTCAGCAGCCCCCATCCCTCCCCGCAGGCCCCCCGCGTCCTCCTTGGCTCGGCTCACCTCGGTTTCGGCGGGGCGGCGGCATCACAGGCTCCAGCTTCGCCTCCTGATCCGTCACCGGTTTCCCCTTTCCGGGTCGGCGTCTTGGTGCACGCAGGGGACGGTGCGTCGCCTGAGCCCGCGGGGCAGGCACCGAACGGGTCCTGCGGGAGGAGGAAGAGGAGGATGGGTGCTCCGCAAGCATCGCCAGGGCCTTCGTCACGCCCAGCTGTGGGGAACGGAGAGCCGCCTCCTCCAAGCCTGGTGGCTCTTGGGGCAGCTGCCAGCTCTGGGAAAAAAAAGCAGGGCTTTTGGGGTTGGAAAAGGACTTTCAGTGCCACCAGGCTCCTAAACTTGTCCTGCGCTGGTGGGAGGGGATGCTGGGGGGGGGCGGCTCTCGCTGAAGCCTCCCGAGCCTGAGCACCCGGCCAGGCTTCCCCCATCCGTCCCCGTGACATCCCAAGGGACGCCGGACCCGGGAGTCCCCAGCCGCCAGACCGGGTGCGTTCGCATTCCTCCAGCCGTGCCGAAAGCCGCGCTCGTGGGGCAGACGGTCTCGCCCGGCACCAGCACTCGGCCCGCGCGTGAGCGGCTCCTGGCGATTTAAAAGGAAGAATAAGGAGCGAAGAAAAGATTTCCAGCTGTCGGGAGAGCAAAGCTCGACCTAAAAAAACCCCCCAAAAATAATAAATCCAAGGAACGCGTTGTATATATCGGCAAAGCCAGAAATTCCTGCAAATAAAGGGCTGGGAGGCTCCACCGAGCGGGCTTGCCGCTTCCCCGCGTCTGCTCAGCCGGACGCTTAAAAGCTTTACCTCCTCCGGCGCCTGTTTCCAGAATAAATCGTAACATCCCACCTTGGGCTCCTGCCATCCCCAGCTGGCTTTATTTAGGAAGGGAAGGGCGCTTTCTCGACGGATACCTCGCTCGGAAAGGGGGTTTCGCTCAGCCACTTCACCAAGCCCGGCTGCTGGGCCGGGGGCAGTCACGGCTGTTTCTGGCTGAAAGGCTGAAACTTCAGGAATGCTTTAGGAATCTGAAAAGGCGGATTTGGGAGGAAATCCACCGTAGCGGGCGGTTTCGGCTGGGAACACAAGCCGTCGCTTATGCTGGAGGACGTAAGAGGGGGATCCCGGCATTTCCACGGGTGCTGAAGCGTTCCTTACCCCTCGGGTGCTGCCGGGGCTGGAACGGGATCCCAGCCAGCCCGGGATTCGTTCGCATCGGGCTGTCGAGAGAGGCTCTCCCTCCGGAGAGACGCGCTGATGAGTTACCCGCAGAAATTAAAGGCTAAGAGGCATCAGGAGTGCGATGAACAGGCGCGGTCGAATCTCGTCCATCTCCCGTGTTTATCCTGGAAAGCCGTGCTGCCGGTTGCGAGCCCTTTCCGAGGCCAAGCGCTCGCTTCCCCCCCCCCCCGCCGGGGGCCGCGGGACGGAGGAACGCCGTCGGTGGGACGGAAGAACGCCAGCGGCAGCCCGCCCCGCAGCAGGCAGGGGCTGCGAGCGCCCGGCGCTGTCAGCAGCGGCTTTTCTCCGCCTGACGTTTTTTTCACCGTGGGATGGGGGAATGCGGGTGGGCTGCGGTGCCCGGCGAGCCCCCTTGCCCTCGCCTCCCGCAGCGCGAGCCCAGCCAGGCGCCGGGATGGAGACGCGAGCTGTCGGCTGCTCTTTTGCTGGCCGGGTCTGTCCTACCAGCTCTTTTCTGGGACCTGATTTAGGCTGGTTTGGTGGGAGTCCCCGTCCCGTGTGTGTCCCCCCCCCCCCCCCCCCCCCCCCTCCAGCTACGGGCAAATCTTCTGGGGCCAGTGCTCAGCCATGCTCTGGGTTTACCAGCTAAACAACTCCTGCTGCTGTGCCAAAAATCCTCCCGTTCCCCGGTGCGCGGGAGCGTGGGGAGGGCACAGATCGACTGTGCTCCCTCCTCGTTAGCCAACGAGATGAAGAGCTTGGGAAACGGTCTGGCTGTAAGGATCCAAAACGGGACAGGGGAGAGCCGAGACCCCGCAAACCCCAGCTCGGCTGCCGAGGCTTGCCCGGCGTCCTGCTCCCTCCTCTGTGGCACCGTCCTCCTCCCAGGCTCGCGGCCATCCCCCCAGTCAGTCAGCCGCTGGTCGGTCCCCTGATTTCCAGCCCTCGCAGCAGGGGATGCGGAGAAAGCCTTCGGAAAAGTCCCCGGAGAAACACGGGGTCTGCGGGGGGGGGGGGTACGTGGCCTGCAGCTTGGCTCCGGTGTCTCTGCAAACTCAAGAGCCGAGGACGCGGCCGTGCTGCTGGTCCCTCTCCTCTCCCGGGAGACACCGAGAGGTGGCCGCTTTCCGTGACCTGTGCCCAGGTTTGGTACCACCGATCCCCTGGTTTCCCCCAGGGCAGCCCGGGGTGGTGGTGGTGGTGGTGGGGGGGGGGTGGTGGTGGTGGGGGGGCTGCTGCTGCTCACCCGTCGTTGGGGATTGCACCCCGCTACCGGCCCCAGCGCTGGAAGCCTCTGCCGAGCTCTGGAAACACGCTGTGCCTCCAAACCAGGCGTCTCAGCTCCCTCTAGGGCCGAAGGAAAGGAAAAAGGCGCTTCCAAAAGTTGTTCCACCTGCTCCTAAAATCCTCAGCTGGAACCGGGCTGCGGAGGGTCCTGGCCCTCCCTGGGTCTGGGGTGAGAGGCTCGGGCAGAGACGGGGGGGGGTCGGGGCCCCTAACGCTGGTGACGCCCGTGGCTGCCAACGCGGTGTGAAGCCAGCCCTTAGCTGCCTGCGGCCAAGCTCAGAGACGCCAGACCCTAAATATTCCCGTTCCACCATGAAATAGCCCGGGTAAAGCCTCGGGCAGTGGTCGGACGTTCGCAGCCTCCAAGGGAGGAAAAAAGCCCAGAGCGGCGTCCCAGAGCCACGTCCGCCGGCCCTGCGCCCTCCCGCTCGCTCCCCGAACCAGACCGGACTGTGCCCGGTCTCGTGGGTGGAGGTCGAGTCAAACCTTGTCCCTCGTCCCCTTCTCCTGCACAGCAGCCCCCCCCACCCCGGGAACGAGGGGCTTTGTTCCCTCGTGCAATCCCAGAGCCACAGCTCTCCGCAGCGCCCAGTGCTGGGGACCTTTACCGGGCACAGGGGAGGATGAGGATGAAGGGGGGGACGGGACCGGCACCCAGCGTCCTACCCCAGAGCGTCCTACCCCAGAGCATCCTACCCCAGAGCATCCTACCCCAGAGCATCCTACCCCGCGTCCGCCGAACGTCCGGGAAACCTGGGGGGGGGGGGGGGCGGCGGGGGTCCTCGCAGGCCGGCGTGGAGAGGCCTGGCCCTCCTGGCGAGCAGATGGGAGGCAGCGGCCGCGAAGGAAATAATAGCTGTTTTCTGGCAGACCTGGAGACCGGTGGCCGGCGGAGGGAGGAAGGGGGCCTCCGAGTTTGCCCCTCGGGAGCTCCTCGCCATGTGCGGTGGCTCCGTTCCCAGGCCGAGCTCTCATTTCCTATCGGAAACAACCGCATCTCCTTTCCCTTCGGTTCCCGTCGGGCCAGCGCCGGAGCCGTCCGGCACCGGGCACCGTGCTGCCGTCCCCCGCCCCCCCCCCCCGGCTCGCTCCTGCGGGTGGGCTGTCCTCACTGGGGACAGACCCACGGGGCCGCGGCGCTCACGGAGGAAGGAGAACCCCGAAGAAAATAAAAAGGCAAGAAAGGAGCTTCCTTGGGACCTTTATAGACTAACGGGGTTTATAACGTTTGCGCCGTGTCCTGTTTCGCTCCTTTTTTTTTCCCCCCCGTGAGGGAACCTGCCGGGGCTGGCTGTCTCGTAGCGGCCCTAACGAGGGCAGCCAAACGAATCTCCCAGCACCTCGTTAGAGCCCTGCCAGGGCCGGCACGTGGCTAATTGCGGAGATGATGCCCGAGCAAAGCGTCCGCAACCGGGGACGGAGAGGACTGGGCCGGGGTGGGGGTGGCGGTGTCCGGGTCTCCTCCTCGGAGCATCCCAAGGGACGAGCGTCCAACCCCTTCCCCAGGCCGCAGCGAAGCCCTTGGGAGGGGGTTCGCAAAGCCCCCCCCCCCCCTCCCTGCCCTCCTCTCCCTCCGCCTCGTGCGTGCAGGCGGGTGCGTGCGGGGTTTTTGCCGGCCTCTCTCCCCCTCCGTTGGCAAAGCCGCCCCGTTGAGCAAGAGGGGCCGGACGAGCTTTCCGTGAACAAACTTCCTGCAGGGAGCAAAGGGCAGCGGGACCGCATCCCTGCCCGACCACCACCTCCCGGGGAGGTTCGGCCAGCGAAGGGACCGCTAAGGGCGGCCGTGGGGAGGAGGAGGAGGAGGAGGAGGCTGAAGGAGGTACCTGGGTGGGAGGGGGGGGGGGGACACACATCCTTGTAAGAGGACGCCAGTGCTTCTCGTGTCACCGCTCACGTGGACACGTCCCACGTGCCGGTCCTCGGGCAGGGTGGGAGCTGGCCCGGTCCTTCAGCTTTCCCCCGCTTGCCCCGGCTCCCCGGCCCCGCTCTGCCCACAGGCGATGGCAGCCACCACGGTGACCGACTCCGGGGGCGTGAGGATCATCACGGAGGTCATCCCGGCCACAGACCCCCGAGCGGCCCAGCTGGCCCCCGGCTCCAGGCCGCCCGCCCACGCTGTGTCGTCATTTCAAGTCAGAGGTTTCAGAAAGGCTCAGCCCAAGGCGCTGGGGGTGAGACCGCGGCGGCGGCCCGGGGGGAATGGGGCACCTCGGGGGCAAAGCGGGGACCGAGTATCCCAAGGGACTGCCCCCCGCTTGAGGTTCTCCTTGGCTGGGGCAGAGGTGACGGTCGGGACCAGCTCCCTTTGCTGGCTCATGCCGCTGTGCCGAGCGCCAGCACGCCCAGCTGTCCCCGGTCCCTTTTCGGCACGGCGGGGGCGCAGCCGGGACGCGGCGTGACAGCGGGATCGGGGTGGGACGCGGCTAACGGCAACGGTGATATCCATCCTTTGCCGGCGCTGGCAGAGGAGGCAGCGCTTTGGGCCAAGAGTGACCCGGGGGGGGGGGGATATCCCTCTTCCCCCCGTCCTTCCCCCAGACCATCCACATCTTCACCGGGATCATCCACATCTGCTTCGGGATCATCCTGACGGTGTCAGAGTACGGGACCCCTTCCATCCCTGTGGCCAGCGGCGTCTTCTTCTGGCTCGGGCTCCTGGTAAGCAGGGACGTGCCTGGCCTTCACCTCCTCGCCGTCCGACGAGGGGAATCGGTGGATCGGGGGCCAGACCCCCTCGTCGCCAGGGCCTCCTCTTACACCCACGTCTTCTGGCTGTCCCCTCCGGGGACGGAGGGTGCGTGCGTGCAGCCCCGAACACTTGATTCGCAGCCGGAGGGGTGCCGGGACGTGCTGGGGGTGGGTGACGGGGAGGGGCGCCTTGCTGCTGACGTCCTCCTTTCTCCGTTTTCTGAGCAGCTCCTGGTCTCAGGCTCTCTGCTGGTGGAAAGTGAAAAGAGAGATAACATCTCGCTGGTAAGGGGGTCCCCTGCGACCAGGCCGGGAGGAACAAAGCATCCCCCCCGTTGCTTCTGCGACTTCTGCCCCTCCCAGCGGCTGGCGGGACCCCTCCGCAGCCTGGATTCACCCCGCAGGGTCTACAGCGAGGCGCCTAAGGCCCGTCTCACCCTTGGGAGGTGCCCGGCTCTCTCCCCGTCGACCAGAGGGTGGGCAATCCTTCACGCTCCAGGGCCTCCACGAGACGCCTTGGGGCCTTGGGTGGAGCAAGTCTTGGATGACGGGGAGAAAAGGTGTCACGGAGGGTGGCTGCCCTGGGTGGCTTCTCCAGGAATGTATTTGACCCGAGCTGAACGATCCCCAGTCTGGAGGTGCCCCCGCTCAGACAGCTCAAACAGAAAGCCCCGAGCGGCCTCTCCCGCGGCTCCGTGGCACCTCGCGGGGGGGGTCTCCGGCCGGGTGGGCGTCACGCTGTCACCCGCACAGCTCCCGGCAGGAGCAGAAGGGACGGAGCTGCTGACGCGAGGTGACCCACACAGGTGAAGACCTGCTGCGTGGTCAACATGGGGGTCATCCTGAGCACGCTGGTGGCCACTCTTGTCCACACCACGGCCATCGCTCACAACATCCCCGGCTGCGACACCAACACGCCGTACCAGGCGAAAGCCGAGTGGTGCTTCAACGCTGGCAACAAGGTAGAGCCTCCCGGTCCCGCTCAGGCGGCGGAGCCGAACCTCCCGCCGCTGCGCAGGGCAAGCAAACAGGGCGACTGTCACGCAGGGGAGGGGGACGAGGGGCGCTGCCAGCGAGCGGGACCTGCAGGACCCTTCCGCTCTCCTCCTTGCAGGTCCTGAGCAACGGGCTGGATTCCATGTTCGTCATCTTCTGCCTCCTGGAGTTCTGCGCGGCGGTGGCGGCCCTGGCCTTCGGCTACGACGCCGTCAAGCAGCACAACTACACGCGCATGGTGAGGGGGGGCCGGGGCCGGGGCCGGGCCCGTCGCGGGGCCCATCGCAGGCCGGAGCCCTGGGGAGGTTTGGGGGCGCCAGGTCCGGTGTTTCGGCGGGAGCGGGGCGGCGTCGCCCACCCCCTTCTTTCCTCCGAGGGGCCGCCCCGGGCCGGTGGTCCACGGGGGGTGGGGTGGGGTGGGCGTGTGTCCTCTCTGCATGACCCCAAAAGCAGGATTTCCCCCTTTTTCCTCTCCCAGGAGCTGTAGCCGTGGCCAAGCCCACAGCCGTCCCCTGTTCCCGCTGCAGCCGAGGTGCCGGAGCCCGGTGGGGGCCTGACGGTGGAGCTGGCCGGAGCCCGAAACCCCTCCGCGCCCCGACCCCGGGAAGGAGGCCGCTCCCCTCTGTGGGTTTGACCCCCAATAAAGGCCTCTCCCCCTCAGCCCAGGCCACGCGTCTCTCAGGGGGCGGAGGGGGCCTCACCGGGCGGGAGTTTGGGGCGGGGGGGGGGGGGGGCCGTGGAGGGCACCGGGCCCGGGCCGCCGCGACGACGGGATGATGGGCACCGGTACGCGTTTGCCCGGCACAAACATGGCGGCCTCCTGCCCGGCGCCGTGGCGGAGGCGGGAAGTGCTGCCCGACACTAAAATGGCGGTCGGGGGGGTGGGGGGGGGGGGGGGGGGCCTGGCTCGTCGTCACCGCGCTTCCGCTCCGAGCATGCGCGCAGCGGCGGCGGCGGCGCGGCGCCTCTCTGACGTCATCGCACGGCGCCGTCGGGGAAGGGGCCTCGTGGAGAATGGAGGGGGAGTGCGGGGCGGCCCCGGTCCCGGGCCCCGAGGAGGCCAGCGGGGCGGCCCCGGCCCCGGCCCCGGCCCCGGCCCCGGCCCGGCGGCGTCGGAAAGCCGCCAAGAAGCGAAAGGAAGCGGCGGCGATCCCGCGGGGCAGGCCCAAGTCGGGGCGGGTGTGGAAGGACCCCGGCAAGAAGAGGTGGGCGCGGAGGGGGAGGGGCAGGCCTCGGGGGGGGGGGGTGGGGGTTGTGTGGGGGGGGGTGTGTGGAGGGGCGTGGGGGGGTGTGGGGGGGTTACCTCCAGGGGCGGGGGGCGCTTTGGGGGGCTTCTGGTGGAGGCAGGGCTGTTTGAGGATTCTTGAGCTGGGGAGAGGCTCTGCGGGTGCTTTGGGGGGGAGACTCGGGGGGGGGCGGACGGGACAGGGCTGTTTTCGGGGTGGGCTGACCCGGGAGGGACGTGGGGCGGGCAGGGCTGCTTTGGTGGGGCCACGGTTTGTAGGGGGGACTCCGGAGCTCTCCATAGACTTTAGGGAGGATACGGAAAGGACGAGGCTGTTGTGGGGGGGGGAGTCCTGAGCCGGGAAGAAGGTTTGGAGGGGGTGTCCGGGGGCCGAGGCTGCTGTGGGAGGCTCCGAGCTGGGGGACTTTCAGGGAGTTCGGGCCCGAGGAGTTTCTGGAGAGGGCCCAGAGGGGGCAAGGCTGCCTAGGGTTTCCGTCAGCCGTGGGGAGCTCAGCTCTGCCTCCTCCGGCTGCTGACGCGGCCCGCCCGCCGGCTCAGGTTCTCACACATGATCCAGGACAAGGCCCTTCGCGCCTCCTGGGCGCGGAAGATGAAGGAGCGGCAGGAGAGGAAGCTCGTCCGGGACCTGGCACGGCAGCTGCAGGAGGGGAAGCAGAGAGAACGAGAGGTAACGGGGCTCGGGAGCTGAGCCTTGGGCTCAGGACCCTGCAGGCAGCGTCGCCCAGTCCCTCCGTGCCCGCTGTCTCCGTGGGGCAGCGACCACGCCTGTGACACCCCCCCCCCCGGGGCTGGTTTGCCGGGCAGCCGGGGGCTCTGCTGTCCCAGCCCTCGGCTGGAGCTACCCGCTCCCTTTGCTAGGGCGAGCTCAGGGCCGCGTTGCGGAGTCCGGGCCGTGACCGGAGATTTTCCGCCTCTCTCCGGCCGCAACCCCGTGCCCCTGCCTGCATCCCGGGCTTCGGGGGCCCTGGCGTTAATCGTGGCAGAGCCCTGGCGGAGTGCCCGCCTCACAGGGAGCACAGACCCCACCGGCCGTCCTTCTCGTGGGCAGCCGGAACGGCGAATTCCCTGTCGTCCTGCCAAATCCAGGCTGCGACGGTCACGTGCCGCGAGTCGCTGACTCGGAATAAACTCGCTCAGTCAGTTCAAGCCTCGTGGTGGGGGTGGGGGTGTGTGGGGGGGAGTGCGTGGGGCGGGGGGGGGGGAAGCGCTGCTGGCTTGGCTTCGTGCAGCAGATTTCACGCTTGGGCAGGTGTCGCTCGTGCTGCTGTGGCCGTGCAGCTCCCTGACCGGCGTCTGCGTCAGCCACGGGTCGGTGCCGGTTTGGGTTTAAGCCCGGAGGGAGGGAGGGAGGGAGGGAGGGAGGGAGGGACCTGCAGGGAACGTTTCGGTGCTGTTCCCGCAGGAGAAGAAGCGGCGGCGGGAGGAGAACCTGAAGCGGCGCCTGGAGAACGAGCGGAAGGCGGAGATCGTCCAAGTGGTGAGTCGCCGGCCCCGAGCTCGTGGCTTGGGGCCACCGACGGGGTGGCCTGGCGGACCCGGCGGCCTCCAGACCCCGGGCACCGCTTTGCTCCAGTTCCCCTCCCTGGCTCCTCCTTTGAAGGATGCTGCGAGCAGCCCCGGGAGGATTGGGGAAATCCAACCAAACCCAGCTGCACCAGGAAGGGGGGGGGGGGTGTCTCCTCTGCCGAGCAGGCAGCCGGTGTCCCGCGGGGTGGGGTGTGGGGGGGGGGGGCAGCTTCTCTTTCAAGCTTGAGAAAACAGGGGAGGGATGTGTGTGTGTGTGTGTGTGTGTGTGTGTGTGTCACCCTGGGGATCGCTGGCGCACGGGGCGAGAGAGAGCAAGGGAAACTCGGCGTCGACGGGGATCCGAGCGCGCCGGGCTTTCGTGCGGGGAAGTTGGGGCTTTTCTGCCTGGAAGAGACCCAGGAGCTCGGGGCGGGTGCGGTGAAGACCTGCGCAGTCACGGGGTGGTGGCGAGGACGGGGGGGGGGGGGGGTTATCGCCCGTCCCCTCCGACACAAGAGCTGGGGCAATTTGGAGATGTTCCCAGGGGAGGAGTTTTAGGATAAACCCCCATCAGGAGCCGGACGGCTTCGCGTGCAGACTTTGATCGTCGCTGCGTCTGCCGCTTTGGCAGCGGGAGGAAGAAGAGCCCGTCCCGCAGCTCCGTGCGGAGGGGCCTGGCTCCGGCTGGGGCTGTGCCCGCCGTGCCGCAGGGGTGGGAGGCTGGGAGCTCCGCCGCCCCCGTCCCGCCTGGCTTCCCCCCACCCCCACCCCCCGGCGCGGTCTCTGTGCCTGAAAGCCCCCCCCCCTCTTCCCTCCCCCTCCTCCCCCGCCAGATCCGGAACCCGCTGAAGCTCAAGCGGGCGAAGAAGAAGCAGCTGCGGCGGGTGGAGAAGCGGGACACGCTGGCCCTGCTCCAGAAGACGCCCGTCCGGCGCAAAGCAGCCACGGATTGAGATGGGGAGACGGGGTACCGCGATGCCCGGCCCGGGCAGCCGGGATTTCTGCCGGTCCCGCTCCTCTCCTGGGGGGGGGTGGGGGTGCTTCCTCGGCTCGGTCGGGCAGGAGTCGCTGCCTGGGCCCTCGGTGTTGGACGGACAGCGGGACGGAGCTGGGGCGGGTTACGCAGGACCGTGGCCCGCCAGGAACCAGCTGCTGGATCCCCCCCACCCCCGCCCCGGCCCTGTGAAGTCGGGGTGTTGCTGACGGCCAGGGGGCTGGAAGGAGAACTTTACCTGCCCAAATCTGCTTTTTCTTTATAAAAATGAATAGGAACTGACCCAGACTCGGCCTCCAGCGGCTCACGGGGGGGGCAGTTGGGGGGGGGGGGCTGGTGGCTCCAGCTCGGGGCCTTCCCTCTGCCGAGGCAGATCTCCCTCAGCCTTCCTGGGCTCGCAGGGCGCCGTGGCCCCTCGCCCCCCTGAGGCTCCCTTTCCTCGAAGAGGGGTCTCGCCTGCTCCCGGGAACGAGCCCTGGAGCCTGTCACGAAGGGAGGGGGCCGCGGGGACGGGAGGGGAGTGCGGGGTGCAGCGCGGCCTCCCGTCACCCCTCTCCCGGGGGCAGCAGCACTGCAGGGTGGGTTGGGGGGGGGGCTGGAAGGAAGGGGCTTGGGGGGGTGTGTGTGTGTGTGGGGGTGGATCTCTTCACCTTCCTGGTTTTTTTTGCTCTGTAAACGCCCATTTCTGCATTCCTGTCGAGGGCTGTGTCCTCAGCCGGCTGGGAACCAGCCCAGTGGGGTTGGGGGGGGGGGGGGGGGTGTGAGGGTGTCACTGGGTGGGCAAACGTGAGGCTGCGGGGCGGATAAGCCCTTGGTGGCGGTGGGGAGCCCCTGGGGTGGGAGGGCATGGTGGTACCCGGGGCCCCGGAGCTTCGTCCTGGGGTGGCAGGGACGAGCTTGCGGCCCCGGGATGAGCAGTGGCCATGGGAGGGGGCGGGGGGGGGGGGGCGGGGGGAGCTGGCCCTGCGCTCCCCGAGACAGAGCGAAGCACGGTGGTGGGTTGATCCCAGGCTGGGGGCATCGCAGGGGACCCCTGGGGACGGGGAGCAGAGGTCCCCGTTGCTTTCCCCCCCCCCCGAGTAGGAATTGGGGCGCCGCAGGCAAGGGGTGAGAGGCCTGGCGGGAGCTATGGGGCAGAGCGGAGCCGTGGGGCGGCTGCCGGCCCGGCTGGGGTCGTGGGGCAGGAGGGCTCTGCCCGGCAGCGATCCCCGAGTTAATGATTGCCGGGGTGATATAAGAGCGGTGCCTCTCCCACCCCGCTCCCTCCCCGGAGCCACGGCACCAGCCTTCGCCCCCGGGCCGGGTAAAAAGGGGTTTGGGAGCCCATCCCCGTGGTTTCAGGCCTTGCAAGGTGCCCAAGGACTTGCGGGGGCGGCGGGGGGGGGGGGGGGGGGTTTGGGGGGGCTGCTTTCCTGCTGGGGCGTACGTGGGTGAACTCCGGCGTCTCCTCCCGGGGCTGGGCTGGGGGCCAGCAGCTCGCCGGGCTCCCTTGCGTGTTGCCGTGGCCTACCCGGCCGCCCCGCCGCACGGAGGGCAAACGGGGTCTGCACGGGACTGGGGGACACCCCCCAGCCCCCCCCCCCCCCCTTGCCCCCCTACCCTCATCTGGCCCTGGGGTGCAGAGGAGGAGGAGGAGGACGGGGAGAGGGAACGGGGGGGTGCTGGGGGCTGCGGGGCTGGGGGACGGAAGAAAAAGGGGTGTCTCTGCGGATGTCTCTGCTGCCGGGCAGGTTTGGGGAGGTGGGGGGGGACGTGTGGGGGGGGTGCTGCTGGTTGGGGTCGGAGGGTGGGAGGTGCCGGGGTGGGGCGTGGCGCGGTGCTGTATGTCCTCGGGGAGGGGGGGGACGGGGACCAGGGAAAGGAGGGATGCCGGCGGGACCGGCTGGGCTGCAAACCCCATCGTGTCCTCGCCAAGTCCCGTGGCCCCTCGTTTGGATCCCCCGGGGGACAGTCCCCTGCCGCGGGCCACCAAGCAGCCCCCCCCCCCCCCTCCCTGAGCAGGGTGACCGTGGGGCCCGAGTGGGATGCTCGGCGGGGGCGGGGGGGGGAGGAGGGAGGTGATGCACATCTCTGTCCCCAGGTGCGCCATGGTGGAGGTGACGGCGACACCGCAGTCCTCGCTGGCTGACCGGCCGGTGCAGGTGCAGGTGAGGGGGCTGTCCCCCTCCCAGCTGGTCACCCTGCGGGCATCGCTGACGGACGAGCAGGGCGAGCGCTTCCAGGCGCGTGCCTTCTTCCGCGCCGACGAGGCGGGCGAGGTGGACCCCGGCCGCCACGCCGCCCTGGGCGGCAGCTACGCCGGCGTCTGGCCCATGGGGCTCTTCTGGTTCCTGCAGCCCGACACCCTCTTCCGACGGCTGGTCAAGCGGGATGTGGCCGGCAGCCCCTTCGTCGTCCGCCTGGAGGTCTTCGATGGCCTCCGCCTGGTCACCGGGCCCCAGGACCAGCCGCTGGCCTCCTGCGAAGCCGAGCGGTGGTACGTGGGTCCCGGCATGCAGCGGGTGCCCATCCGGGAGGGCAGGGTCCGCGGGGCCCTCTTCTTGCCACCTGGTGAGCAGCGGGGCGCAGGGAACCCCGGGCTGCCCGGCCTCAGCCCCCTGACCCCCCCCCCCCCCCCTTCCCGGGGATGCCCCGGGGCCAGGCGGAACCCTCGGGGTGTGGGATGGCACCCTCTGCCTCCGGCAGTGAGGGTCTCTCTGCTTGTCCCCAGGACCGGGACCCTTCCCGGGGGTGATCGACCTGTTTGGGGGCGCGGGTGGCCTCATCGAGTTTCGTGCGGGGCTGTTGGCCAGCCGGGGCTTCGCGGTGCTGGCGCTGGCCTTCTTCGCCTACGATGACCTGCCCCGCACCCTGGCCCAGCTCGACCTGGAGTATTTCGAGGAGGCGGCCGAGCTGCTCCTCCGGCACCCCAAGGTGAGCCCTTGCAGCGCGGCGGGTGGCCCCTGCAAGCCGGGATGTCCTGGGGACTGGGGACATCCTGGTGAGCGAGATGTCCTGTTGACCAGGGACATCCCGATAAGCAAGACGTCCTGGTGACTGAGGGCATCCCGGTGAGCGGGGTGTCCTGGTGACCAAGGATGTCCTGGTGACCGGGGATGTCCTGGTGATCTGGGAATGTCCTGGCAAGCAGGGATGTCCTGGTGGCTGGGGACGTCCCAATGAGCCGGATGTCCCGATGACCGGGGGACGTCCCAGCGTCCCTGTGGGATGTCCTGGTGACTGAGGGCATCCCGGTGAGCAGGGTGTCCTGGTGACCAAGGATGTCCTGGTGACTGAGGGCATCCCAGTGAGTGGGGTGTCCTGGTGACCGGGGATGTCCTGGCGGCTGGGGACGTCCCAATGAGCCGGATGTCCCGATGACCGGGGGACGTCCCAGCGTCCCTGTGGGATGTCCTGGTGACTGAGGACGTCCCGGTGAGTGGGGACATCCCGGCGACGTGCCGGCGAGCGGTGCTGCCAGCTGGCTCCGTTTCCCCCCCCCCCCTTTACTGCAGGTGCGAGGCCCCGGCTTGGGTGTCGTTGGCGTCTCCAAAGGAGCAGAGGTGGCCCTGGCCATGGCCGCCTTCCTCCCGCAGGTGGTGGCCACGGTGTGGATCAACGGCACGGCCTTCCTCCACGGCAACCCGCTGGTCTACAAAGACCTCCGCATCCCACCCATCCCCTACTACACCGAGCGCGTGATCTTCACAGAGGTGGGGGCCTTGGACAACTCGGCCATCTTCGCTGACCCCCGGGACCCCGCGTACAGCGCCTCGGCCATCCCGGCCGAGAAGGTCCGGGGGAAGGTCCTCTTCGTGGTGGGGGAGGCCGACCGCAGCTTCAACAGCAAGCTCTTCGCCGAGCTGGCCATGGCGCGGATGCCGCCGGAGAGCTGCCGCCTCCTCTCCTACCCCGGGGCCGGGCACTTGATCGAGCCCCCCGGCTCGCCCCTCTGCAGCATCTCCAGCATCCGGGGCACCCCCCGGCCGGTGGTGTGGGGGGGTGAAGCCCAAGCCCACGCCAGGGCCCAGGAACACTCCTGGCAAGAGATCGTCCAGTTCTTGGAGCTCCACCTGGGCCCCGCCGCCACCATGAAGCTGTGATGGCTGCGGGGAGGTGGGGAGAAAGAAGCCGGGGCTGCCCCCCGGGGCTCGGCGCCCCGCTCAATAAAATGCACCCTGCCGGCCGGCGCTGCCTGGTCCTGCCTGCGCCCATGGGACGGGGGCACCGGGGCCCGGCAACGGCACGCGGGAGGACCCCTGTGGGTCTATAGGTGTATAGGTGTGGGCACAGCCACGGCTCGGGGGGGGTTGTGGGGGGTGTCGCTGTAGCTGATACCGCTCTTTAATGAGGCGGTTAAGGTTTTGGGGGGGGGGCTACGGCCAAAACCCCGGCCCCGCGCGCCCTTTCACCGTGAGCCTGGGTTCGGTGCCGGGAGCCGGCGGGAGCTGGCGCGGTCCCCGTGCCCGCACCGAACCGGGGGTGGGTTTTCCCCCGGGAATGCCGAGGACAGCGGCTTCCACGAGGCAGGAGGGTTTTAACACCCCCCCCCCCCCCCCCCAAAAAAAAACCCCCACCAAACCGCTGAGGCTGGCACCTGGGCTGGGCTGGAGGATGGCAAACGGGCGGCTGGGCACGGTCACGCCCGGCACGTGCCGGGGCAGGGTGCAGGAACCGGCCGTGACCGTCACACTGGCGAGGTGGGGTGGGGAGCGGGCGGGGGTGACTCACTTTAGTCTGCAATAAAGATAAGACCCAGAAGGGAAACTTCTGGAGGCGGGGGGGGGGGGGGGGGGGGGCGCGGGAGGGAACCCACAAAGCGCCGCGCACCCGAGGGGACCGAGGTCCTTCCTCCCCAGCCCAGGGCGCCGGCGAAACTCGGCTCCGACTTTTCGTCACGTGCCTGCCCGTCGCTTGATCACGGCCGGCTCCCCGGTCGCCTTCCCGCGGGGACCTCGGGGGGGGGGGGGACACGGGACGAGTATCCCGGGGCTCGGGCCCCCACGGCACAGCTGGCGGGCGCCCGGCACAGCTGGCGGGACCGCGACCACCCTTGCTTTAGGGCGAGGACAGCACCCAGCCAGGCACGAGAGCGGGGTGCCGGGGAGCACCCCGGAGCGGAGGAAGGTGACGGCTGGGCCCAGGGGTGGCCTGGGGAGCCCTGGCCCCGCGCCATGCTCGGGGCAGCAGTCTCCGTTCCCCGTTTGCAGGAACGGTTTCTCCCGACTCCTCGCCGCCGTGGGACAAGGTGCTCTTTGAAGGGCTTTCGTTTCCCCCGTGGCACTGCCAGCGGGGCAGAGCTGGGGCGTGCAGCTGCTGGAGGAGGGGGGCGGGGGGGGGGGGGGGGGGGGGGGGCCGGATCTGGAGCCAACTGCCCAATTCCCTGGCCCCCAGACCTCACCGGGGCCGTGCCCCCGTGTTCCCTCGGTCCCCCCCCGCGGGCTCCGGGTCCCACGGCTACCCCGGCAAGCGGGGTATCCATCGGGGAGCCGGATGCCACCGCTGGCCCCACCGGCTTGTGGCAAACCCCAAGGCTGTGCGGCAAGGGGAGAGGTGGGCACGCACGAGCCCCCTCCTCCCGCCCTGGGTGGCTCGGTCCAGCCGGGCATCCCGTCCAGTGCCGTCTCTGTTCCCCGTTCGCAGGGACAGTCTCTCCCGCCGCGGGACAGTTTCTTTGAACAGCTGAAAGCTGGAACTGAAAGTTCCTCCCCGGTCACCCCAGCACGGCCATGGGAGGTGACCGCGGGGCCGGGGGCAGCGAGGTCGCTGGCGGCAGGGGAGCGAGGAGCCCTGGGCAGAGCTCGTCCCCCCGCCACGGGGCAGGAGGCACCGTCCTGGCATGGCCCCCCCCCCCCGGTCATCTGATATCCCCCCCCCCCCCCTCCACCCCCCGCTGCGTCCCAGCCGGCCGGGTATAAATCCGTGGCACCAGTGCCGACCCACGGAGAGCCCCGTGCTCCGGCCTCGCTCGCCGCAGCCGCCATGGCACGGAGCTCCCCCTTCCTCCTGCTGCTGCTCCTCCTGCCCCCGGGATCGGGAGCCGCCTTCTCGCTCCTGCGGTACCGCTACGAATGCGGGGACTACGGCATGCAGCTGCTGGTGTACCCCACCCGCGGCCGCACCGTCCACTTCAAAGTCATGGGTGAGTGGGGGGCAGGCGGGCGCGAAGCTCCCCCCCCCCCCCCCCGGCTCTCCTTGGGGTGGCGTGTGCCGGATCGCCCTGGGGGGTTTACCCCAAAACCCGAGTGCCCCGGAGTGCCGGTGCCCTGATGGGATGAGCCCAATGGCTTGGATGAGCTTTCGGTGCGGGGCCGTGCTGCCGGGGAGGGTTTCCGGGCGCTTGCCTCCCCGGGGAGCGTCGCGGCACCCGGTTGTGCCACCTCACTTTCCCTGTGCCCACGGTGTTCCCCGCAGACGAGTTCGGCACCCGCTTTGACGTGGCCAACTGCTCCATCTGCCTCCACTGGCTCAACGCCGGGGCGGACGGCGCCGTCATCTTCTCCTCTGGCTACGAGGGCTGCCACGTCCTGGTGAAGGTGAGGCTCCCATCCCACCCGCGGTCCCCCCTCGTCGTCCCCCCCCAGCGCCGGCGGGCTGGGGGTGATGACTGTCCCTCCCGCCCCGCCGCAGGAGGACCGTTACGTCCTGAGGGTGCAGCTGGAGGAGATGCTGCTCAATGGGGTCCTGGCTGCCTCCTACGAAGTCAACATGACCTGCCCGCAGCCGGGGGACTACGAGATCCTCACGGATGGCAACGCGCACACCGAGCACCGGGCCGGCCGGGGCAACAGCGTCCACCGGACTCAGGCTGACGTCCGTGTCCCCCTGTCCCAGCCTGGCCTCCTGCACCACGTGTCCCAGTCCTCCCTCACCCTCCCGGGACCCCAGCTCGCTCCCCAAGCCCACTCGGAGCAGGTTCACCCCGTGGCTCAGACCCAGCCGATCCTGGTGCACCCTGGGCTGCAGCCCCAACCCCAGTCCAGCCTGGTTCGTCCGGGGCTTCAGCCCCAGCCCGGCCAGGCTCGCCCAGGGCTTCAGCCCCAGCCAGGCATGGGTCACCCCATCGCCCAACCTCAGCGGGGCTTAATACGCCCGGGCATGCAGCCCCCGGCCCAGCCTGGGCTGCTGCGGCCCAGGGATCAGCCCCAGCCAGGGCTTCTCCGCCCGGGGCTTGTGCCCCAAAACCAGCCCGGGCTGGTGCACCCCGGAGCTCAAACCCAACCGGGTCTTCTTCGCCCAGGGCTTGTGCCCCAAAACCAGCCCGGGCTGCTGCACCCCGGAGCTCAAACCCAACCGGGTCTCCTTCGCCCAGGGCTTGTGCCCCAAAACCAGCCCGGGCTGGTGCACGCTGGTGCTCAGACTCAAGCAGGTTTTGTACGCCCGGGAGCTCAGCCCCAAAGCCAGCCGGGCTTAGCTCACCCCAGCCTTCAGACTCACTCCCAAGCTGGTCTCCTCCGCCCTGGGCTCCAGAGCCAAGCCGGGCTGCCTCACCCCGGCTCCCAGCCCCAGTCCCAGCCAGGCCTGCTGCGCCCGGCTCTCCAGAGCCAAGCGCATCCCGGCCGTCCCCGACCGGGTCTAGTGCGCCCGGGAGTCCAGTCCCGACCGGGTTTGGTACGCCCTGGGCTTCAGGCTCAGCCCCAGCCGGGTCTGGTGCGCCCAGGACTGCAGCCCCAAGCCCAGCCCGGCTTGCTGCGTCCCGGGCTTCAGTCCCAACCCAGTCTGCTGCAATCCACGGCTCTCTTCTACCCCTCGGCAGGGGCAGGTATGCCAACGCGGTGGGATGGAGGGGCGCAGCCGGGGCCGGGTCCTCCCTGTCCCCGGAGCAGCAGGTCACAGCCGTGAGGGGCTGCTCGGGGCGGGCAGGGGCGGGGGGGGGGGGGGGCTGCTTTGGCAGGGGGATGCTCGGGAGGGCAGGGGGACGCTCAGGAGGATGCTCAGGGCAGCGTCGTGTCGTGTGTCCCGTCCCCCCCGCCCCCCTCTGCCACCCCAGGCACCCAGCTGACGCGGGAGCAGTGCCAGGTGGCGGTGGGGAGGATGGCCTGCGCGGCCCCGCAGGGCCGGGAGGCATGCCTGCAGGCGGGCTGCTGCTACGATGACATGGACCGCGTCGCGCCCTGCTATTACGGCAACACGGGTGAGATGCTGGGCGGGGTCCCTGGGGACGCCCCATCGCTGACCGCCTCGGCCAGCGCCTGCCGGGGTGGAGAAGTTGGGGGGGGTGGTGGTGGGGTGGGGTGGGGTGGGGTGGGGGGTTGCAGGTCCCTGTGGCTCAGGCTGATGGAGTCGCCCCCTCGTGCCGCAGCCACCGTGCAGTGCCTGCTGGACGGGCACTTCGTCCTGGTGGTGCCGCGGGGCCTCGCCACCCAGCCCTACAACCTGGACAGCGTGCGCCTCGCCAGCACCCAGGCCGGCTGCGAGCCCCTCAGGGTGACGGAGACCTTCGTGATGTTCCACTTCCCCGTCACGCAGTGCGGCACCACCGTCCAGGTAGGGGTGTGACACCCCCCCGCTCCCCGAGATGACCCCCCCTGAGCTGCTCAGAGCGGTGGGGGGGGGGGACGGGACCCTGACCCCGCGTGCATGTCCGCCCCAGGTGATCGAGGACCGGCTGATCTACGAGAACCAGTTGATCTCTACCATCGATGTCCAGGGGTCCCCTCGCGGCTCCATCACGCGGGACAGCATCTACATGTAAGGGGAGGGTGGGCTAAGCCGGGCAGAGAGCCGGGACCCCCCCCCCTTTGCCAAAGCCCGTTCTGCTCCCCCTCTGCCTTCAGCACCCCCCCGGACCAGCTCCCCCCCCCCTCCTCGCTCCTGCCGGTGCTTGGTACCGGGACCAGGGGACCCCCTGCGGCAGGTGCCCCCGGCGGTGCCCGCCCCTCCGTGGGGTTGGGGGAGCCGATGTCGCGGGGAGGGGGGGGCTGGAGGGTGCCGGGGGGGGGGTGGTGGTGGGGGGGGGCATCTAGGTCTGCTCTGCTCCCCGCAGCCTCCAGGCTCGCTGCATCTACAACGCCAGCGACCTCCTGCCACTCCGCATGGAGGTGGCCGTGCCCCCCACGGCTGCCCCCCTGGCCATGCCGGGGCCGCTGGGGCTCCAGCTGCGCATCGCCACGGGTGAGCAGCCCATCCGTGTGTCCCGTCCCCCCCCCTCGCCGCGCCCCCCCCCCCCCCCCGCCCTCAGCCCGCTCAGCCTCTCGCCCTTCCCGCAGACGAGAGCTACAGCTCCTACCACCCCGACGGCGACTACCCCTTGGTGAAGGTGCTCCGGGACCCCGTCTACGTGGAGGTTCGCCTCTTGCAGAAGACGGACCCCAACCTGGTGCTGGTCCTGCACCACTGCTGGGCGTCCCCCAGCACCGACGCCGCGGCTGAGCCCCAGTGGCCCATCCTGGTGGACGGGTGAGCGGGGTGGGGGAGATAGGAGGATGGAGGATTGGAGGGGGGGGGGGGGGGCTCACCCGCACCAACCGAGGGTCCCTCTCGCACGCTCAGGTGCCCCTTCGAAGGAGACAACTACAGGACCCAGCTCATGCCCGTGGGACCGGCCTCGCTCCAGCTGCCCTTCCCGAGCCACTACCAGCGCTTCGCCATCTCCACCTTCACCTTCGTGGAGCCCCCCTCCATGGCGGTGCTGGAGGGAGAGGTGGGGGGGGGGGGCAGGCGTGTCCTGGTCACGGACTTCAGAGGTCCCCGGGTCACAACACCCCCAAACCCACCCTAGCACCTTTCCTGAGCAAACCCCCCCAGCTGCCCACAGGGTGCCAGCCCAGCGTTGCTGCTCCGTGCCGTGGTCCCATGATGGCAGCAGGGAGCCCCACGCTGCTTCGGGGGGGTGGTGGTGGTGGTGGTGGTGGTGTGGGTGGTGGTGGTTCCGTGGGGTTTTGGAGCGCCTTCTCCAGGGCTCCCGGCACCGTCGGCCGCTGACGCCGGCCCACCCGTTGGCTCCCAGGTGTACATCTCATGCAGCGCTTCCGTGTGCCACCTCGCGCAGCCCGAGCCCTGCCGGCCCTCCTGCCAGCTGGGAGTGCCCTCACGTAAGTTTGGGCGCCGCCGGCTCCTGCCCCCCTGCCTCCTCGGCAGCTCGGGGGGGTGTGTGTGTGTGGGGGGAACCTCCGCCTGCCCCGGCTTTCCACGCCAACCCCCCCCCCCCCCACCTCGCCCCTCTCCCCAGGAGCGCGTCGGTCTCTGGGGGGCGTTAGGAGAGCCGAAGGCCTGGGCACGGTCACCTCCCGGGGACGCATCATCTTCCCCGAGGTCTCCAAGCTGCAGGGAGGCTGAGCCCGAAGGCGCCGGGTGAGCGCCCCTCCGCTCCCGAACTGCCCCTTCATCCCGGCTCTAACCGGCTCTCCCTCCTCCTCCTCCTCCTCCTCTTTCTCCCGCGCAGCTCCTGCCTCCGGCCAGACACCGCCCGGCAGCTCTAGGCAAGCTGGAAAAATAAACCAGTGCATAGAACGGCTCGAGCCGGAGGCTGCGGTGGTGGTTTGTCCCCGGGGGGACGGGAGGAGAGAGGAGGGTCCGTCCCCCGCCCCGTCCCCGGTCCCGGAGCTGGCTGTCCTCCCTCAGCCCCGCTGGCTGGGGGCTGCGATGCGCCCCCCCATCCCGTCCCACGGTTCTGCCTGCTCTGTCGGAGCCTCCTCTCCTCTTGCGCTACACAGGAGCCTTCCTTACCCGCGGGAGGACAGGGGCTAGGGTGAATAGTTCTTTATTTCCATAACGAAACTAGATAACTGCTTACAAAACCTGCACGGACCCCCCCCCCCTCCCTCCCTCCCTCCGCACATCCCCGCCACGATCCCGGCCACGAACATCCATCAGCGCCGGGGTTGGAGCCTTTCGTTGCGTCAGTTACAACCACAGAGCGGAATCTAAAGCCAGAAAAAGACACAGGCGAAAACGGAAAGAAGAAAACTAAAACAACAAATCGGGGAAGCGCGGGGAAGCGCGACATCCAACTTCCCCCTCTGCCGCCAGCTACAGCAGGGGAGCCCGGAGAAGTAACGAACCGCTTGCCTCCCTCCCCCCCTGTCCCCCATTTCCCCCCCCCCCCTCCCCATCCCCCCGGGTTATTCCCTCCCGCCCCAAAACCCCAGCACGGCAGCGAGACCCCGGCCCCACGTCCGGGAGGGGGGGCTACAGGCTGTAGAACTTCAGGCTCCGGTCCATGCCCGTCGAAGCGATGAACTTGGCGTGGTGGCCGAAAGCCACTCCCGTGGTGAGGCCGCTGTGCTCTGGGGAGGGAAGACAGCGGGCGGTTACGGCACCCCAGGGTGCCGCGGGCAGAGCCAGGCCGCCTCCGCGCCCGCCCGTGCCGAGGAGCCGGGGCCGGGCAGCCACGGGAGGCTCTCGCCGCGGGCGGAGAGAGGAGCTGATGGGGGGGGCGGGCGGGGGGTAGCGCTTTGCACCCCCGCAGCTCGCTCTGCGGATGCGGCAAGCGAGTTTCCCCTCCCCAGGAGGGGACCTACACGCCTCCCCCCCCCACCACCACCCCCCCTCCGCCCTCCCCCCCCAGCCCCTCACCCGTGAAGTGGAGGATTTCCGTCCACTGCTTGCAGATGTAGATCTGGACGTCCGTCCCGCCCAGGGCCAGGTAGGTGCCGCTCTGGTCAAAGATGAGAGACTTGACCTGCGGAGGAGAAGGGGAACGAGGCTTCAGACCAGGCCCAGGAAGCTCCAAACGGCCTCTCGGGGTGCCGGAGGGAGGGAGCGGGCAGCACCTCGGCGTCAGGCTCCCCCAAAGCAGAGGAGCGCAGACGGGAGCAGGCCTGGGACGGTGGGCGCTGGGAGAGGAGCCCGCCTGGCCAGGCCATCGGAGGGGGGGGGGGAAAAAGGGGACGGTCACACACCTCGAAGTTATTGTCCAGCTGCAACGTCTTGAAGTTCTTGAGCTTACGCAAGTCCCAGAGCTTGACAGAGGAGTCGTCGGCTGCCGTGGCCAGGTAGTAGCCGTTCTCGGAGAAGGCGATGCTGGTGATGGGGCCCGAGTGCCCCGGGAAGTTGGCCACGTTGGTGCGTTCCTGGGGATTAAGGCAGTTAGAGACAGGCTGGCCGGCGGGGAACGGCAGGGAACGGCAGCGCCCCGACGGCCGGGAGACGGGAGAGCAGATCCTTGCGACGGCGGGCGGGCGGCCTCCGTCAGTCTGTATCATCAAGTCCGCTTCAGAGTTCAAACGCAGGTGGGTGAACGGGAGACCGCGATGCTTTCCCCGCGCTTTCCGTTGCCCTGAATTACGGCTCGACGGGCCGACGTGGGACCGTAGAGCCGACCTGCCGACGGCCGGAGATTCCCCAAAGCCCCACTTCCAGCGGACACGGGCACCGCGCCTCGGACCGAACGCTCTGCTGGGCGCCAAACCGAGCACACCCCCAAGACGCTGCCCTCCCCGGCGGCCCCCGCCCCGCCGCACACCCGGGGCCAGCCCTTACCTTCAGATCCCAGATCTTGATCTGAGAGTCCATCGTCCCCGTTCCGAAAATGAGCCCGTCCGGGTGGAACTGGGCGCAGGTGAGAGCTGCAGAGACACAGGGGGAGATTCGGAGGGTTGGGGGAGACTTTCCGACTTCGTTAGCAGGCTCCCCCCCAGAGTTCTTCCGAGCTCCAGGAGCCCAGGGACCCACAGGCAGAAAAATCCCTTCTCTCCGGGCTCGCAACAGCCCACCCAGGGTGGGGACACTCAGCCGTAAGCCTCACCGCAGCCAGAGCTCTCATCCGTCACCTTGGTGAGGACACGGCCTGTCTGGATATCCGAGAAAGCCCAGTACTGGAAGAGAGGAACGGGCGCGTTGAGCAGAGAGAGGCGAGAAGCGGGGGGTGGGGGGTACGCGTGTGTGTTTGGGGGGGGTGTGTGTCTGTGGCCCGGGGTTGGGTCTCAACCTGGTCATCAGAAGAGCTGAGGAGGTAGTCGCCTGTCGCGTGGAGGCTCAGCCCCGTCACAGAGCCCTCGTGGGCACGGACGACCTGCACGCACGAGGCGTTGGGCACAGACCAGATCCGGATAGTAGCGTCGGGAGAAGCTGAGAACACCAAATCCTAAAAACGGGGACGAGGCGGGAAAGTTAAGATCAAAAGAGCTTCGCCTCTCCGTCTGAGAGAGCTCCCCGCAGGCGAGAACCTGCCCCGTGGCCAGTCTGCACGAGGCGGAGACCCCGGCAGAACAGAGCACCAGAAGGCGGCCCAGAAAGCCAGATCCAGGGCAACGTGGCTGCGAGGGAAGAGGCCGAACGCGGGCCTGAGCGCACCTGAGAGGGGTGGAAGACGACACTGGTAACCTTCTTGGAGTGCCCCTTGAGCGTCGCCAGGATCTGCTCCGAGCTCTTGTCGAAGACGATGACGTTTTTATCAGCCCCGCCTGGAAAACAAAGCGGGGAGCGGGGAAGAGACGGGAGTCTGCGGCCAACCAAGTCCAAGTCCGCCCAGCTTTCCCAGGGACCAGCATCCCGAGAAGCTTTGCCACGAGGCGAGAGAATCCCTCACGTCCCTTGCCCCCACCTCTATCCCCCCCCCCCCCAAAAAGCGCAGAGGAAGGGACCTGCTCCCGGGCAGCTTGCAGGCCCTTAGCCGACACCACCCAGTCCCCAGCAGGCCGAGGCGGCTCCCTTACCGGTGAGGATCTTGTTGGTGTCGGAAGGACAGAGGTCCAAGGCAAGGATCCCCGGGATGCTGGCGCTGTGCAGCCCCTGCGCGAGGCGGAAGGACGCCAGATTAACGCCGCGAGCAAGAAAACGCCCCCAAAGGGAACCGAGAGGCCCTCGAGGGAGGCCCGGGGCGTTTCGTTCCGACAGCGGGAGGCCCGTGCCACGTCTAGGCCAGCACAGGTCCCCGCCGGCTGTGGCCCAGAGAGGCGCGACCCTCTCCTCGCTCCGCCCGGCGGCGGATCCGTCGCTTACCGACGCCGCGAAGGAGCACGGGAGAGGCCCCCACGCCCAGCTACACGGGGGAAGTTTTCGAGCCCCCGCCCGCGTCGCGGCACTCACCACGTGCGAGGCGACCTGCCGGTACTTGCTGAGTTCCTCCGGCTTCACCAGCTCCTCCGGAACCGTCTTGCCTCTCTGCAAAAAGAAAAACGGCGCGGAGATAAACATCGGCTTCTCTTGGGGCACAGCACGTCCCGGCCGCCGCGGCACCTTCGGAGCGAAACGGGGCCGCTTACCTTCTTACGCTCCGTGGTCAGCACCGTAGCCTTGTCTTGAAGCTGCAAAAGATGGGGGGGGGGGGGGGGGGGGGTGTCACAGACCGACTGGGGCTCCCACGGGGGGGAAAGCTGGAGAACAGCCACCGCCGAAGGCTGCAGCGGCGCAAGCGGAAGACCCCTTACCTTCTGGATGATCTCGGGGGTCATGCCCGCGAGCTCTCCCAGATCCATGGACTCCCCAGCTCCCTGCACGGGGCAGAGAAAGGGGCCGGTTACGCCCAGAGAGGGGAACAGAGGGGAAACGAGCGGAGCTCGGCAGCGGGGGACCAAGGGGAGACGTGCCGAGACGGGCAGCGGGGACTCACCGCCACGTTTGGCTGGGAGGACGGCACCGTCTGGGGCACGATGAGGCCAGCCTGCGGCTTCAGAGTCGCCAAAGCTGCGGAGGCAGAGAAAGGCCGCGAGTTTAACAGGCGCTCGAAAGGGGAAAGGAGACGGCGCTGAGCGCGGCGGTCGCCACCGAGGCCACCCGCTGCCGGGCAAGACGCCGCTCTCTCCTCTCCGGCTCCCCCCCTCCCTGAGGCCCACGGCCCTCACGTCACCTTCTCTGGCGGCGGTGACCTCCTTGGTGAGCCGAGCAATGACACGGCAGGCGGCGTCGTGCTGGTAGAGCGCGTGAGACAGCTCCTGGCGCGTAGTCTGCAGCTGCTGGCGGAGGGTGAAGCTGTGCAGCATGACGGCATCCTAGCGGGACGGGGCAGAGTCAGGCAGGCAGGGAAAACGACGTTAGCCCCGAGCGCGGGCAGCCGCCGGCGCTCAGCTCCCGTTCCCAGCCCCGAGCCAGCACTTACCCACTCGTCCTGGAGGGCTTTCAGGATGGCCGGGATGCTCGTGGCAGAGGGAGGCTTGGGCCGGATCGGGTGGGCGACTGCCAACGGGACAGCGCGAAGGCGTCAAACCGCGTCCCCGACGCCGGTGTCGATCCCTTCAGACAACCGCAGCGCCGTCTCTGCGCCCCCCCCCCCCCCCCCCCCACCCACCCGATCCCCGCAGCTCAGCTTTTCGACGACACCGGGCCGGCGGTTTA
>NW_027472360.1:0-34000 GCF_965638725.1 Aptenodytes patagonicus | reverse complement strand
GGTATTTCAAAGACCCAAAAGGGTACCGGTGGGCTTTTGGTATAGCTGCCTTGGAGATGGAGGAAATTAAACAGCTGTCCACCTTGCCTGGTCTCTCGGAGGACCCCTCTGTTGTGGGGTTGCTGAAGGTCGAGACCAACAAGTGCCAATCGCTACCACCACGGTGCACCGGCGGCAATATCGCACCAACCGAGACTCCCTGATTCCCATTCATGAGCTGATTCGTCAACTGGAGAGCCAAGGAGTGATCAGCAAGACTCGCTCACCCTTTAACAGTCCCATATGGCCAGTGCGGAAGTCTAATGGAGAGTGGAGACTAACAGTAGACTATCGTGGCCTAAATGAAGTCACGCCACCGCTGAGTGCTGCTGTGCCGGACATGCTAGAACTTCAATACGAATTGGAATCAAAGGCAGCCAAGTGGTATGCCACAGTTGATATTGCTAATGCGTTTTTCTCAATCCCTTTGGCAGCGGAGTGCAGGCCACAGTTTGCTTTCACTTGGAGGGGCGTCCAGTACACCTGGAACCGACTGCCCCAGGGGTGGAAACACAGCCCTACCATTTGCCATGGACTGATCCAGACTGCACTAGAACAGGGTGGAGCTCCAGAACACCTGCAATACATTGATGGTATCATCGTGTGGGGCAACACAGCAGGAGAAGTTTTTGAAAAAGGGAAGGAAATAGTCCAAATCCTGCTGAAGGCTGGTTTTGCCATAAAACAAAGTAAGGTCAAGGGACCTGCACAGGAGATCCAGTTTTTAGGAATAAAATGGCAAGATGGACGTCGTCAGATCCCAATGGATGTGATCAACAAAATAACAGCCATGTCTCCACCAACTAGTGAAAAGGAAACACAAGCTTTCTTAGGCGTCATGGGTTTTTGGAGAATGCACATTCCAAATTACAGTCTGATTGCAAACCCTCTCTATCAAGTGACCCGGAAGAAGAACGATTTCAAATGGGGCCCTGAGCAACGACAAGCCTTTGAACAAATTAAACGGGAGATAGTTCATGCAGTAGCCCTGGGGCCAGTCCGGGCAGGGCAAGAGGTAAAAAATGTGCTCTATACCGCAGCCGGGGAGAACGGCCCTACCTGGAGCCTCTGGCAGAAAGCACCAGGGGAGACTCGAGGTTGACCCCTGGGGTTTTGGAGTCAGGGGTACAGAGGATCCGAGGCCCGCTATACTCCAACTGAAAAAGAGATATTAGCAGCATATGAAGGGGTTCGAGCTGCTTCAGAAGTGATTGGCACTGAAGCACAGCTCCTCCTGGCACCCCGACTGCCGGTGCTAGGCTGGATGTTCAGAGGGAGGGTCCCCTGTACACATCATGCAACTGATGCTACGTGGAGTAAGTGGGTCGCACTGATCACACAACGGGCTCGAATAGGAAACCCCAGTCGCCCAGGAATCCTGGAAGTGATCATGGATTGGCCAGAGGGCAAAGATTTTGGAATATTGCCAGAGGAGGAGGTGACGCGTGCTGAAGAGGCCCCAATGTATAATGAACTACCAGAAAATGAGAAGCAATATGCCCTGTTCACTGATGGGTCCTGTCGTCTTGTGGGAAAGCATCGGAGGTGGAAAGCTGCTGTATGGAGTCCTATGCGACAGGATGTAGAAACTGCTGAAGGAGAAGGTGAATCGAGCCCATTTGCAGAAGTAAAGGCCATCCAGCTGGCTTTAGACATTGCTGACCGAGAAAAGTGGCCAGTGCTCTATCTCTATACTGACTCATGGATGGTGGCAAATGCCCTGTGGGGGTGGTTGCAGCAATGGAAGCAGAGCAACTGGCAGCGCAGAGGCAAACCCATCTGGGCTGCCACATTGTGGCAAGATATTGCTGCCCGGGTGGAGAACCTGGTTGTAAAAGTCCGTCACGTAGATGCTCACGTACCCAAGAGTCGGGCCACTGAAGAACATCAGAACAACCAGCAGGTGGATCAGGCTGCTAAGATTGAAGTGGCTCAGGTGGATCTGGACTGGCAACATAAGGGTGAATTATTTCTAGCTCGGTGGGCCCATGACACCTCAGGCCACCAAGGAAGAGATGCAACATACAGATGGGCTCGTGATTGAGGGGTGGACTTGACCATGGACACTATAGCCCAGGTTATCCATGAATGCGAAACATGCGCTGCAATCAAGCAAGCCAAGCGGTTAAAGCCTCTTTGGTATGGAGGACGATGGTTGAAATATAAATATGGAGAGGCCTGGCAGATCGATTATATCACACTCCCACAAACCCGCCAAGGCAGGCGCCACGTGCTTACAATGGTGGAGGCAACCACCGGATGGCTGGAAACATATCCCATGCCCCATGCCACTGCCCGCAACACTATTCTGGGCCTTGAAAAGCAAGTCCTATGGCGACATGGCACCCCAGAAAGAATTGAGTCAGACAATGGGACTCATTTCCGAAACAACCTCATAGACATCTGGGCCAAAGAGCACGGCATTGAGTGGGTGTATCACATCCCCTGTCATGCATCAGCCTCCGGGAAAACTGAATGATACAATGGACTGTTAAAGACTACACTGAGAGCAATGGGTGGCGGGACGTTCAAACATTGGGATACGCATTTAGCAAAGGCCACCTGGTTAGTCAACACTCGGGGATCTGCCAATCGAGCAGGCCCTGCCCAGTCAGAACTTTTACGTACTGTAGATGGGAATAAAGTCCCTGTAGTGCACATAAAAAATATGTTGGGGAAGACAGTCAGGGTTATTCCTGCCTCGGGCAGAGGCAGACCCATCCGTGGGATTGCTTTTGCTCAAGGACCTGGGTGCACTTGGTGGATAATGCGGAAGGATGGGGAAGTCCAATGTGTACCTCAAGGGGATTTGATTTTGGGTGAGAATAGCCAATGATCTGAATTATGTGATGTTAAGTACTAATTATAGTTATAATAGTTATACTAATAATACACAGATATACTAATAACACTAATAATATTATATGCCATACTAATGTTATTACAATAAGAATCACCCAGACTAATGAAGAATAACTTCAGTGAATCCAAGCAAAGCACAGCGATGATGGTACCAGAACTGACTTCAACATGAAACAATCCAACACCACATACCATCTCCATTTTTCCTGCCCTGAAAGATTATTATGACAGATGGAGCCCGAAGTCATGGACTAAATGAACTCACCGAACATTTTAGAGGGATGGCCCACAGACGAAGGGAATGATATCTCTGTGTGTGTGTGTGTGTGTGTGTGTGTGTGTGTATATATATATATATATATAAAAGGGGGTGGTGGTTAATGAAAATGTACTGGAAAATATGAGACTTGAGCATGACGCAGATGGTATAGAATAAGGGGTGGACATTGTCCTGGTTTCGGCAGGGATAGAGTTAATTTCCTTTCTAGTAGCTGGTACAGTGTTTTGGATTTAGGATGAGAACAAAGTTGATAACGCACCGATGTTTTAGTTGTTGCTAGGTAATGCTTACACTACTCAAGAACTTTCCAGCTTCCCATGCTCTACTGACTGAGAAGGCTGCAGGTGCACAAGAAGCTGGGAGGGGGCACAGCCAAACTGGCCAAAGGGACATTCCATAGCATGTGACGTCATGCTCAGTACATAAACTGGGAAAAGCTGGCCAGGGGGGCCACTGCTCGGGGACTGGCTGGGCATCGGTCGGCGGGTGGTGAGCAATTGTACTGTGCATCACTTGTTTTGTGTATCATTATTATTATCATTTTATTTCAATTATTAAACTGTTTTTATCTCAACCCACGAGTCTTTCTAACTTGTGCTCTTCCAATTCTCTCCCCCATCCCACCGGGTGGGGGGAGTGAGCGAGCGGCTGCGTGGTGCTTAGTTGCCGACTGAAATTAAACCATGACAGGCTGGGAACTGGAAATGCCAATAGAGCCTTAACATTAATAAAATGGACGGACATGGACAATTCAGATCTTATGACCATACAGATGAAAAGGGGAGTCTTATGCCTGGAACGTTCCATAGAACTCTTCCTAGGCCTAAAGGCAATCGGTATTCCTCCACAGATTCTTCCAAAACCTTACTGTATACCACATAAAACCTGTGGTAATAAGCCATCACGCTGTCAATTTCTTCCTGGACGGAGTTTATCAGGCCCTGCAGACTCCGAGACAATGGGGATATTCACAGATAGATTAACGTGGTATTCTGCAGGAATCCATAATCAAGCTAAACGTTACAAGTTTGGTTGCCACTACGGGCCTATAGGATCCCGATTGCTCTGAGTCAACTACTCTGGGTGCGACCCTTACTGGTTTACCTAAACAACCAAATCCGGCACATGCTAACCCTTTGACAGGAAATAATCGACATGATTCAGACTGAGTTGAAGATTATACTACCCTATTTGCACAACTACCAGGGCAATATTGGATAGGTGAAGAAAGGGCATTCGAGGATTTACCCTCAACCTGAGCTGAAAAGTGTATTCTAAGTGCATTCATACCTTCCGCACAGGTTAGAACCCCTTAGAACCTCTTCTGCCTCTGTAGCTCCTAGCTACCCATCTCTACGGGACAAAGTGTTACAACCCTCTGATAGAATGCGGCACTAAGTTCCACCTGTCTGCAACAGCTTTTATCCCACGGTTAGGGCTTGCAAAACGAGAAGGAGCTATTGCAAATGTGTCAAGAGAATTAGAAAAAGCCATCAATGAAATCGCAGATAGTATTCCAGCCCTATAGGAAGAAATCAAATTATCATCACAAATGGCAATACAGAATCGATTAGCCCTAGACCGCCGTTGAGCAGCACAGGACAGAGTATGTGCATTACGGAATAACAGCTGCTGGGTTTTTTATGTAAATCAAGACCAGAAAAATGAAACTGATAGAAACAAGGTAAAGACTCATTTACAAATATTACCTGAAGTAAGGCAGGGATCTCCCCTAAATCTATTTGGGTGGCTAACCTTTTGGCTCCCACACTTAGGTAGAGCACTGTGAACTAAAAGGATTTGGGTGGTTGTATTCACTGTCTTGGTTTGCTTTGTAATTAGATGTGTGTGTTTACAGTGTTGTATTACCTCGTGCACTCGACTTACGACTTCAGTTAGGAACAGTAGTATAGTGTGACCCTGATGGTCAAAAGAAAAGGAGGGACTGTTAGGAAAATCTCATTCCCTAACTATTGCACCAATTCGTCTTGAGAGTATGCAATTGTATGAACTTTCTTAAGAGAGAGATATATATAGTTTACATTGTATACTGCATAGCCATGGTTCAGTCAGCATGACTAAAGGACCCCAGCTCATTGCAAGGAGGAGAAGGAGACCACCCTGAAGAAGAAAGGATACCCCTGGACTACCCAGACCACGCCAGCATCCCAGCCCTTCCAACTCCCCTGTGAAACCCTCCCCTTACCTGGCATCGGAGATAAGGAACTGCAGCAAGACCGACCCCGGGGACGGCTGGATCAAGAAAGAATCAGATGGGTGATGACACCACAGAATTAGAGTTGCTTTGCAGAACAGCAGCGTGTGTGTGCGTGTTAGGTAGTGATTGGGCAAATCGTGTTGGACCTGAATGCTTGAAAGATATAAGAACCATGTGTAAGACCGCATTCGGGGTGCCCCAGTTTGAATGGGACAGCTCAGGCGCATGAATGCAAGAATTCCTCTTGTAATGCTATACTTTGCGTCCCAGCCTCTCTCCTCGGTCGACACGGGCCAATTGCCAAATTTTCCTGACAGCTCCCCATCATGGCCGCACGGTACTGGTACCAGCACTAGTTCCACCACAGTTGGGAGCAGCAGCTGGCCCCCTGGGGCAGAGAGGGGGAGGACAAAAACAACCCAAAAGCATACCCCCCGCCCATCCCCACCACCCGCACAGGATGGAGCAGCACACACATGTTGGCATTGCAGGGTCACCGGTGCCGGCCCCATCCCTTCCTCTTGGACAGGAAATTCACGTCCCCCCAGAAATCATGCTTGGGATGGGAAATCATGGGGATGGGAGACTGTTGGGATAGGAAATCATGATGGGGCTGAGAAATCATCATTGGGAGGGGAAACCATCATGGGAATGGGAAATCAACATTGAGGACAGGAAATCATCAGCAGGATGGGAAATCATTGTGATGGGAAGTTGTTGTGGTATGAAAAATCAAACCCTCGCCAAGGCTGGCTGAAGCAGGTGCTGGCGGAATGATCGCCACGGGGACGGAGGCTGTTTGCCCCCAACAAACCCCACACTGACCAAACGCCATGGCAGGTACAGCAGCAGGCTCCTGCTCCTCGTGGTGCTCCTGCCCTCCGGCTAACACTCCCGCCACCTCTGCCCACCAACATCTCACCCCATCATCCCTCTTCCCTTCCCCCAACAGAGAGGTTCCCTCTCTGGCTGACGATGGCATTGGAGGTGCCCAGCGTGAGCTTCGCCACACTTGCCATGACGCCACCGGCCACTGCCTGCGTGCTGCCCTCCCTCCCGGGGGCTGCCGGTGTCCTCTGAGCGTGCCCAGGTCCACACCATCACCTACCAGCTGGCACAGGCCACCGTCTGGCAGGGGGTGCCAGGGCCCCTGGGGGACCCGGGGGCAGGTGGTGCAGATCCCCCGTGGGGTGCCGCTTCCCCACAGGGTGCAGCTCCCCCACGGGGTGCAGGTCCCGCGCAAAGTACAGATCCCACCCGTGGTGCAGCTCCCCTGCGTGCCTGCTCCCTGTCCCCCTGCTTATGGCTGAGGACAGCAGGTGGTGACGGGGACACTGGTGCTCCACCGGCCGAAGGGGCTGGGGCCATGGGCTGTGGTCCAGGGGGAGCCCCTGTACCCCATGCGCTCCTGCCTGCTGCACGCCCCGGAACCAGCATCCCCACCCCAGCCTGGTACCAACGCCCCCGCTACAGCCATCTCTACCCCATCCTGCTGCTCACAGCCCCACCACCGGCATCCTCACCGCAGGCTGGAACCGGCATTACCACCACTGCCCCAGCACCAGCATCACTGCTGGAGAGCTGGATCCGGCCCTGGAAAGGAGCCGCAGACACCCCGGGCGGCCAGGCAGGGACTGGCTGAGCACAGAAAACTCAGTTTGCACCTGGCCGGCAAGCAGGCATCGCTGGCCAGGACTCACACGCCGAGATCCTGGAGCTGGCGCTGCACCGGCTGCCCAGCTCACTTCTCCCCCTACGGCTTTGTCCAGCGCTGCCTGGATCTCATCCAGCAAAAGCCCCTGCCCACGGGTGAAACCTGAGCCGGTGTCACAAACAATTCACAACCGGCACGCGACGACCGACGCGAGAGACTAGGATGCCAAGTATGGAATTACAGGGGCAAATATTTTCTTGTGCACATGCCATATTCCAGCCCAATTGGGGCACCCCGAATGTGCCTTTACACAGCCTTCTTATACCCTTCAATCGTTCAGGGACAAGACCACTTGACTAATCACTAGCAACTACGCCACCCATTACTAATCAACGTCAAACTTTGCAAAGCAACTCTAGTTTTGCAGCATCCTTGCTGCTCGTCTATCGATCCAGATGTCCCGGGAGTCAGTCTGGCTGGAGTTATTGATCTATGATGCCAGACGATGCTGGAAGGGTTTCAAAGACGTCTCAGAGGAGCTAGGACGCTGGCGTTATCTTGGTTGACCCGGGGTATCCTTTATCCTTCATGGACAGCTCCTTCTTTCCAGGGCCGGGCTGTCCTTTCGTTTCTTTTACTTCAGCATGAACAACACCAAAGTCTCCAGTAAAATTCCACTATCTCATCACATCACCGGTTATCATGGGAACTCACCATATATGTATATAAACAAAGTAAATACGCTTTAATAAGAATATAAAGACTGGTTGATGTTAGGGAAGGGAATTTTCATAACATGCCCTATGGGTCCCATCAGCCAGGCCCCCACTCCAACACTCCTTTCACACTCCTTCCCTCGCCAGCAGTCAGGCCTTACGCAGTCTGCGCAACATGTATAAGACGCTGACTTCACCAGACATTGACCAAATCATCTCCTACTTGAGTTCTGATCGGCTCAACTACTGCCACAGCCTGTTCTGTCCTTCCGTGCAGTCTTGCCCCGTTCTGACCCACTCAGAAAGCTCCTACAAGGATCATCTCACTCACTGCCTTAATCGCAACTCACTGTCTCCTTAACACCCTGAAGTTGTTTCCGTCACTTCACACATACAGTTAATATGGCCTTTCATGACTCAGCCTCCTCCCTTGTGTTACTTCCCACTGAGTACCATGATGACAGCTCCTAATGACAGGCCCTGAGAGCAGCTTCCACCCACTGTCCCCTGCTACACACCAACAGGAACAGCACTGGCTTCTCCTATGGCCATCTCCATGCTCAGGAGGAGGTGTTCACACACCCCTGGCAGCCGGCCTTGCTGCCTGAAAATCCTCGCTGTGCTGCTCAGGCCATGAGAACTGTCACGCTACGGCTGTACCCACATCACTGTTCCTCATGCTGAGTGACACTGCCCAGTTCTGTGTATTCCCACCTGCCCACAGCCAGATGGGTGTTGTTTTTTTTTTAATCTTGCAAGCATTTTGGAAAAGCACACTTTTTTTTTTTTAATACCTGCTTTGACCTCACTACAGTACAGGCCCAGAGTCCATGACTCTGGCTGGTAAAGTCCGTAGCAATACAGAATTGTGCAGGGATGAAAAATACCCAGTAGTTCAGCTCGTTTCAATTGTTTAAGACAAGGCTTTTGGCTAGAACACAGGCAAGACAATTTAAAACCAGAACTAACCTACACTCCCTCCTTGATTGGCACCTCTTTCTTCATCAGTTCTTTGCATTTCTTTAGTTCCTGGGGAGTACACAGCAAGATTTCCCTGTTTAAAAGAAACAAGAAAGATCAGTCACAAATAAGCAGAAAACCTGCCATTCACATACACGGTGCCCACACAGGAGCATTCTCCAGGCCCTGCGTATACGCAACAGATGAAATTAATGCACCGGGGAGGAGAGAGCAGGAACAGCCCTCTGGCACCCACAAGGACTAACAAGAATTTCTGCTCTGAACTGGGGCTCACTCCATGTGCAAGCACAGCACTGATCCAGGCACAAAACTGAGCGGATCACTTGATCCCAGGTGCCACACACACGGTACCTTCTTCCATCGCCTCCTGCCGATGAATTCTTTTCCAGCAGCTTAGAGAACTGCACTCGGGCTCAGGGCTGACTGGGGCAACTTCTCAGTGCTTTAACTTTGCTTCAGGATTGGTATGAGCATGAGGCTTCATCCCTTTGGCTTGGCCCCCAGCAGGAGGTGGGCAAGTGGCAGGTTTGCAAGTGGTTTGATGGAACTGAGCTTGTACCCCTACCAGAGAGTAAACACCAACCAAAGAAAAAAAAAAGAGAAACTGTGTTAGAGAGTAGCAGAAAGAAACGTCAGGGATGATCACTGTTTAACACACGAGGTTTGGCATTTTGGAGACTGGAGCTCCCAACAGCCTCGGCTCTCTGAACGGACACATCCTTCAGCTTTGCATCCTGACAGAAGTATTACAGACTGCCCCCATCCCTACTTTGCAGTTGCCTGAAGCGCTTGCTTCTCCATGCCCGGTTCTCTTCCATGCTCACAAACTACGTTTAATCTGCAAAACAGTCAGTACTACAAACTGGCAGCCAAATGCCTCTGCTCTCAAAGATGTGACAACTGCAGTGAGAGACAACACAGGTACCACGACAAGCCTTCTGGTCTGGGTCAGGTTTTAGAAAGCAAGGTCTTCTGAACCTCTGCTTTTCAGCTGCTGCCAACAGCTGGAGAAAGGGTCTGGTTTGGATCAGCTGGATGATCAATGCTAACTACCACAATCCCGTACAGGGCGTTACACCTCTGGCTTCAGATTTTGAGCCCAACCCCAAGGCCTGAATAACCTCTCTCCTGCCACTGGGCTGACTGCAGTATCGCACATCCCCTGGCCTCTCAAGCTCTTCCCCAGCCGTCTCCTCCTGGCCACTCTGCTATAGGCCGCTATATGGTCTCAGGGAACCATATGCTGGATCCACTCTGGCATCTCCCGTCAATGAGGACGCAGAGATGCTCTCCCAACACACTGTGCTCCTCTCACCTGCTCTGGTCTCTCTGCAGTGGCCTTTCCTCATCTCCAGACACCGGGTTTGACCTTCACTCAGATCTCCACTGCTTCTCAAATTCCCCCATTTCGGGGAAATCAACAAGGTGACCACGTCCTCCTGACCCTTGTCTCTCACGGGAATGTTGGTCTGGCAACCAATACAGAAAATGGCAGTGTGATCACAAAAACACCAAGGCTTGCCCCACAGGTAGGCGGGATGAGATTTGCTGTTGTTCTGCAGGGAAGCACAGCACAAAAAAACCTGGTGAGCTTTAAGCATTAACAACTTTACTGGGCTTTACTGGGATTTCGCTGCCTTCTGCAGACCTCTTGCCTGTTAACATGCCAAACTTCCCAGCCCCCTGGGTTTTGAGATGGCTTATTTTGGCTGGGACTAGAGCATCAGTTAACACCTGCACTGCCAAACCCTCCTAGACCTGAGCGTGCTCCTCACAGCTCCGTACCGCTGTACCCTGTGGGAAGTGAGGCTCAGGGTGAGCAGTGCTGCACAGATATGTGCTGAAAAGAGCGCAGTGGGAATATATATACGAGACTGGTGGGGGAAAGGTCGGGTATCGACACTGGGAAACGTGATGCCACTTCAGCATCTGCAGCAGGGTCCGGGCAGCCACAGTACTGAGCAGCGACTCTCTTTGGAGACCATGAGGCAATGGGTACCCTCACTCCCGCAACCTGCTCTAGATGACATCCCACTCCTCACATCCTTGCCCTCCCTTTCCCCTCCAGCTTTCCAGACTGTGGGAGTCGTCCTCCAAGGGTAAGACAAGAGAAAGTGCCCCTTGCTGAACCGCCACCATTTCCTCCACTGAAACCACCCGGGGTCTGCACGCAAGGACATATGGCAGGGGCAGCAGTTCACTCCCGTTCTGCTCCCTACGTACCCCTTTGATGACTTGAATGAAGTCTGCTCCTGGGATCTTCCTCCTGCCCACACCAGCCTCCTTGAAGAAGTCGACTATCGGCCGCTTCTGTTTGCGCAGGAGGTTATGCAGCCTGACAAGATCCTGGGGTGCACAAAGAAGGGGGGCGCCACCCTTCCCCCAGGGCCAACAGCTCTCCGGTGGTGAGCACTGGAAAAGGTTAGAAAACACCCTGGGAGCACCCTTACCCAGAGTCACCGTGCCAGGAGGGCTGACACCGTCTGGGGTAAAGCAGCGTAACTCGACTGATCTGTTCTTCTCTCTCCAGTCTTCCCTTTCTCCTGAGGGTTTCCGTCGGCAGGGTTTGCTCCCGAGTCCCTGCAGGTGCAAACAGAAACCCTTCTCTTATGGCCTAGGAACTAACTCGCCCAGGAGCTATTTTTCAGAAAGGGCTACGGTTACTTGTCTGACATAAGCAATGCCCACGCAGAGTTGCTGATGCCCCTCCTGAGCACAGGGATGCAAACAGGGATTGCTAAGACTCAGAGGAACTCCCATCACTTCAGAACCCACAACAGGCAACGAAATGGGAAAATGAGCACAAAGAAAGGGGTCTTTTCAGAATCACCATCACTTTCTTTTTCATTTCCCTATTTTCCTCACCACGGGGAGGAAACACAGGCTCTGCAGCCCCTGCCGTCAAATACGGTTCTGCGGGACATGGGGGAGAAGAAAGCAGAGAGACCTGAAGAGGGAATTTTCAAACCTGTGAAGAATCAAGTAGAAACAGTTGCAAAGTGTAGCATCAATTTACAGAGATTTAAACCTGATGGAGCCGAGTAGCAGAAGTGAGCGTTACAGAGAACTGGAGGAGAGGACTGCAATCAAAAGGGTAAGCAACGCAGACAGCTCTAACTGCACATTTTCACCTGATTGCCTTCAACAAAACAGGCTTGGGATCCCGACTGCTCACTTCACCTTGGAATAGTCCCGCTCCTCGCCTGAAAGCTGCTGTGTGCCTGGCTGAGGACAGATACAATCCACACAAGGAGCAATCAGGCCTAAACACTGTACTTCCCTTGGTGAAGTTTCCTTGGCAAAAATACTTTTTTTTTTTTTTTTTTTTAAAAAAGTTACTTCAAGAACCAGGAAGAAAAAAACTCCCTCACAGGTTGACTGGAACTTTCCGGCTGTGGTAAAACCATCCACCTTCTGTACCCCCATTTCCCAAAAGCCGGCAGCACAGCTTGGGTGTGGGGAAAGGCTCGTATCAGACCTTGGGGCTGAGAGGGAGGCACAAGCATCTGCCAAGGGAGCTGCATCCAACCAGGGGCACTCCCCACTTGCTTCTCTGACAACAAAGCCCCGGAGCGTGCTCCCACCAGGAGGCAGAAACAACTTCCATGTCTGGAAATCCCCATTTAGGAAAGGCTGTCAACAGAGATGGGGTTGTCCCTGAGCACGACACCCACATGAAGGCCTGGGGACAGGAAAGGCACCTGCTCTGTCCCCACCAGAGCACGCCTGCTCCAAAGCTTGGAGCCGCCTGTCAGACAGGAGGCCACTCTACCTTCCCCTGGCCTGTGGACATGAAACACCGACCTCCAGCTGCCAGGCCTGGGGCTGGTGACCCTCGGGGCACCAGCAGGAACCGCTCTGACCCTGGCTGTGGGCTTGGCCCTGGGGCTGAGCACTCGGGCCCAGGGCTGCTGAACTGGGCCATGGCAGGGCCTGTGGGTGATGAGGTCTCCAGGTCCCTGCCCCCAGGCCCATCCGCACTGGCAGATACCTGCTCCTGCTCCTGCAGCACCCCTGGTCCTGGTCCTGGTCCCTCCCCTGGCCCTGGCCCTGGCCCTGGCCCTGGCCCTGGCCCTGGTTCCCCCCTCACCCCGGCTGCCCCCAGCCCATCTCTCACCCATTTCTCCTCAGGCCCCTTGGCCTCTGCCCCCTCCGGCCCCGCCCCAGGCCGGCTGTGACTGACAGGCTGCCTCCAGCTCTGCTGATTGGCTCAGCCGTGGCCAATGGCGTGGCCGTTGCTGGGCGGGCACAGGCAGCCCGGGCCTCTCCTGACAGAGCTGCCCTGCGCCCGCTGCCCCGCCACGCCGCAGCTCTCTGCTCAGCCAGCCGGGACACTGGGCCTGCGGAGAGACGGCCTTCAGGAAGGGCCATTGCAACTTTTCATCCTCCTCATGCTTTTTTTATTCTCCTCCTCCTCCTTAGCCTGTTCTTCCTCCTCTTCCTCCACCTCCTCTTTTTTCCTCTCTTCCTCATGTTCTTCCTCCTCTCCCTCCCCTGGTTCTTCCTGGTTTTCCTACTCTTCCTTCTCTTCCTGTTCTTTCTCCTCCTCCTATTCCCCCTTCTTCCCCTGATTCTCTTCGCCGCCTTCTTCCTCCTGCTCTTCTTCCTCCTCCTGTTTCTCCTCCTCCTGTTCATTCTCTTCCTTCACTTCTTCCTCCTCTACCTCCTGTTCTTCTTCCCCCTCCTCTTGTCCTTCCTTCTTTTCCTTTTTATGTTCCTCCTCGTAGTCCTCCTCTTCCTGCTCTTGTTCTTCCTCTTCTTCCTGTTCTTTCTCATGTTCTTCCTACGCTTCTTCCTACGCTTCTTCCTCCTCCTCCTGTTCTTTTTCTTTCTTCTCCTTTTTGTCTTCATCCAGTTCTTCCTCCACCTCTTCCTCGTTCTCCTTCTCCTTCTCCTCCTCCTCCTCATACGCCTCTGCATGTTCATCCTCTGCATGTCAATCCTCCTCCTGTTCTTCTTGTTCTTCATAGTCCCTCTCCTTATACCCCTCCTTCTCCTCCTCCTCCAACTCATTCTGCTCCTATTTCCTTCTGTTTTTCTTAGACAGTTTTACTCTTCACTGGGTAAAAAACTGGCTGGATGGCCGGGCCCAGAGAGTTGTGGTGAATGGAGTTCAATCCAGTTGGTGGCCGGTCACGAGTGGTTTTTCCCAAGGCTCAGTTTTGAGGCCGGTCTTGTTTAGTATCTTTATCAATGATCTGGATGAGGGGATCGAGTGCACCCTCAGTAAGTTTGCAGACGACACTAAGTTGGGCGGGAGTGTTGATCTGCTCGAGGGTAGGAAGGCTCTGCAGAGGGACCTGGACAGGCTGGATCGATGGGCCCAGACCAATTGTATGAGATTCAACAAGGACAAGTGCCGGGTCCTGCACTTCGGCCACAACAACCCCATACAGCACTACAGGCTTGGGGAAGAGTGGCTGGAAAGCTGCCCGGCAGAAAAGGACCTGGGGGTGCTGGTTGACAGCCGGCTGAACATGAGCCGGCAGTGTGCCCAGGCGGCCAAGAAGGCCAATGGCATCCTGGCCTGTATCAGAACTAGTGTGGCCAGCAGGAGTAGGGAAGTGATCGTGCCCCTGTACTCGGCACTGGTGAGGCCGCACCTCGAATACTGTGTTCAGGTTTGGGCCCCTCACTACAAGAAGGACGTTGAGGTGCTGGAGCGTGTGCAGAGAAGGGCAAGGAGGCTGGTGAGGGGTCTGGAGAACAAGTCTTATGAGGAACTGAGGGAACTGGGGTTGTTTAGCCTGGAGAAAAGGAGGCTGAGAGGAGACCTCATCGCTCTCTACAACTCCCTGAGAGGAGGTCGTAGCGAGGTGGGTGTTGGTCTCTTCTCCGAAGTAACAAGCGATACGACGAGAGGAAATGGCCTCAAGTTGCGCCAGGGGAGGTTTAGATTGGATATAAGGAAAAATTTCTTTACTGAAAGAGTGGTGAAACATTGGAACAGGCTGCCCAGGGAAGTGGTTGAGTCACCATCCCTGGAAGTATTTAAAAGACGTGTAGATGAGGCGTTTAGGGACATGGTTTAGTGGGCATGGTGGTGTTGGGTCGATGGTTGGACTCGATGATCTTAGAGGACTTTTCCAACCTTAATGATTCTATGGTTCTCTGATTCTATGATATTTGGTTTATATGAAATACTAAAAACTATGAACTGTCATTATAATTATTAATATGGGTATTAAACAAAACAAAACCCCCACACTTTAGACCAAGACCCGATTTAGCTTTAAGAATAAAGCTCCTTGTGTCTCCAACACGAGAAGCACCTGATGCTGCAGTGCTTTTACAGTGAGAGAGAGAGAGAGGGAGAGGACTTGTAAAGAGAGCTGCAAGGCTTCCACCCTCCCTATGGCTACCCACAACCCAAATCAGGTACAGTCAGAGCACACAAGAAGGGAATGGTTTTGCTTTGTCTTCCATTTACTTTAATTACTTCTAACTAACACTAAGGCAGAAGCCAGGTGTTAGTCCCACTCCAGGATTTTTCCTTTTTTGCTTGGTTGGGGGTTTTTTTGAGACATCTATGTTAGCTTATGGTAAGATGCTACTCAGAAATGCCATACAGACATGCCGGGGAGCACACGAGGCTAAAAGAATGTTAACTTTATTTGTGAACATGTGATTTCTGTTTATGCGCATGCTCATAAAAAAAAGAGAAAAATAGCTACTCCTCCTTCACTTTTTTCACAGGCGGTTCCTTTCAAGGAGATTTTTCACCATCGGTGTCCACCTTCTCTTGGGAAGCTTTAGCTGGTTCGACTGTATCGTCTTTCTTAGGAGGAACAGCCACTTCTACTTTCCGCTTCGCCTTGTCCATTTTTGCTTTTGGCTTATCCTTCTCTGTTTTCTCCTCTTCAGACACCGGTTTGAAAGCAACAGAATCTGCTTCCATAGGCTCATCCCTCACAGGGGTGGCATCATCTCTGCTTGGGAGCATGAACAGAGAGACCCTTTTACCATCTTCTGCTGTACCTGGCTCTCTTGGTTTCCTCGCACCTTCTAACAACTCAGCACTGGGAAATCCTTCATTCTCATCCCTTTTCCTTCTCTTCCGGTGTTTTGTATGTTTATTCCATTCTCTGTAGTGCCGTTCCCAGGCTCTGTAGCTGTCCTTTTCAAATGGATCTCTACAGTCAACAGATCTGCCGTAGTTAGCTTTCATAGCATATGGTGGAACTTGTGCGTCTCTTAAAATACTCCCTTTCTCCTTCCCCTTGAGGTGTAGTCCGTTTAGTGGGAGACTGGCCTCTGAATACTGGAGACCTTGACCGTGAATGGTATCCTCTGTGTGGGGGTGACCGTGACCTTGGATGGTGATAACCATGTGACCTTGACCTAGAACGAGAGTATAGTAGGACTATTTAGTCAACACTTCTAGCCAGATGTCCTGGCAAAATTTTACACATACCTCCAGCTCTAACCAAGGACAGTGACCGCATTTCAAGAAAAGTCCTGTCTAAAAGCTTCTAAACTCAGCCTCTAGTAATAGGACTCAATGCCATTACTCTAGGAAAGATACTGACAGCATTACTAACAGAGAGCCATTCAGACTCCTGACCAAGTGATTTTTGGGGATAGAAAACATCAGGTACCCTGAGTTTTTTCTTCACCAGTTTTTCTTTGATTAGTTTTGAAAGAACCATTTCACATTATTCCGCGTATGTTCATTAGCATCATTCCTCCTCTGAAAGTCCTTCACCAATTGAAGATTTCCTTACAAACAAGTCCGATCTTTTAATTCCTAAGACAAATTCAACAATCTCAACAACATCCTAGCGAAAGCCACCAGTTTGCAGTCCAGGTTGAAATCTCTCTGTGTATCCACATCAGAGAAACAACAGAGGAAAAGGCGGCAGTTTCTCTCACATACCTCCTCCAAAGTGCTTTGAGGTAAGGGTTACAATCAGAATAGGGAGACACAGAAAACCCAGCAACTACACCTATTCAGTTTCTAGCCTCAGTCAACTGCCATCTCTGCCATATTTGAGCTAGTAACCTACATGTGAAACTCCCATCACTGCTAATCCCTCGAATCACCCAATCCACCTAGCGATAGAGAGGTGGAGTGGAACTCCTCCTGATTCTTCGAGACAATCTGCTTCTCTGTTACGGACATGTAAAGCAGTTACCTGGAAAACGAATGCCTACGCTCCTTTTGAATCTTTTTATAGCCCATCAGTTCCTTAGCAAAACCATTTGTAAACTCATCAAGTTTGGACTTTTTCTTTTCCCTGTTAAAATATGTTTGACCTTTATTACAATTATAGTTAGAACCTTATTACAAAAAGACACCGAGAAACAAAACATGGCCAATATGAGAAAATGGATACTGCGTGCAAATGCAGAAGGTGAACAGCCTATTTAAACAAAACCAGTTGAGAATTCCGACAAGTTTTAGGGAAAGTTTTAGAATTACATTTGTCTTGTTTTAGTTTGGGATGTTTGCCATCCGCAACAAAAAAGTATATTGGAAAAACCACTGTGTCATTTTTGCTTATGTCAGATGCACTTTAGCGTAACTGCAGTCCGATATGCTACCGAAATACAAAAATGAAAAACAACGCAACTTCATTGAGCCAAATACTTACTCCTCTTTAAGTCTCCGTTGTTCTCTCTGAAACTCCTCCCTAGATAAGGGAGGCCAATAGCATCCTGGCCTGTACCAGAAATAGTGTGGCCAGCAGGACTAGGGAAGTGATCGCCGCCCTGTACTCAGCACTGGTGAGGCCGCACCTCGAATACTGTGTTCAGGTTTGGGCCCCTCACTACCAGAAAGACATTGAGGTGCTGGAGCGCGTCCAAAGGAGAGCAACGGAGCTGGTGAAGGGTCTAGAGAGCAAGTCTTCTGAGGAGCGGCTGAGGGAACTGGGGTTGTTTGGCCTGGAGAAAAGGAGGCTGAGGGGAGACCTCATCGCCCTCTACAACTCCCTGAGAGGAGGTCGTAGCGAGGTGGGTGTCGGTCTCTTTTCCCATGTAACAAGCGCTAGGAGGAGAAGAAACGGCCTCAAGTTGCGCCAGGGGAGGTTTACATTGGGTATTAGGAAAAATTTCTTCACCGAAAGGGTTGTCAAGCATTGGAACAGGCTGACCAGGTGTCCTTGTTTCGGCAGGGATAGAGTTAATTTCCTTCCTAGTAGCTGGTACAGTGCTGTGTTTTGGATTTAGGATGGGAACAAAGTTGATAACGCACCGATGTTTTAGTTGTTGCTAGGTAATGCTTACACTAGCCAAGGACTTTTTAGTTTCCCATGCTCTACCGACTGAGAAGGCTGGAGGTGCACAAGAAGCTGGGAGGGGGCACAGCCAAACTGGCCAAAGGGACATTCCATAGCATGTGACGTCATGCTCAGTACATAAACTGGGGAAAGCTGGCTGGGGGGGGGCCGCTGCTCGGGGACTGTCTGGGCATCGGTCGGCGGGTGGTGAGCAATTGTACTGTGCATCACTTGCTTTGTGTATTATTATTATTATCATTATTATTTTTATTATCATATTATTATTATTATAATTTTATTTCAATTATTAAACTGTTTTTATCTCAACCCACGAGTTTTTCTCACTTGTGGTCTTCCAATTCTCTCCCCCATCCCACTGGGGTGGGGGGGAGTGAGCAAGCGGCTGCATGGTGCTCAGTTGCCGACTGAGGTTAAACCACAACAAGGGCTCCTCATCTCTTTTTTATTGCCTTATCCATCTCACTGTCCTTTTCCCTGTACCTTTCTTTCTCTGCTCCTCAGTCCTTCTCCCTCATTTTATTTTTCTCTTTCTGTTCCTCTGTCCTGCTCCCCATCTCTGTATTTTCGTTCTCTGTATCTGCCACTCCAGTAGCAACTGCCGAGTTGTCCCGGGGAAGGGTGAGTGTACAGGCACCGAGCCCCAGAGCAGACTCACTCCTGGGAATTTACATATTAACGAATAAACACTTGCTGTCTCCTTTGCACTCATGGCTGCGTTTGTAGTCCTTTGTACTTGGTGAGTGGCTGTCAGAGAGTCCAGGGGAGCAGGTTACGCAGTGGGTGTCAGGGGCCATGGCTGCAGCTGTGGGCTGGGGCTGGAGGAGCCCCAGGGAGGGGCAGTGAGGCTGATGGTGATGGCGCCTCTGTGTAAAAGGGCTGCAGCCCCAGGGGATGGTGCTGCTGGGGGCATGCCTGCCTGAGAGTGATGATGAGCTGCAAGGATGTTTCCAACCCACCGGTGCAACAGGATGACAGTCAGTTGGAGTCGGGCCCCATCAGGGCAGCTCCCAGGGATTTTCTGAGAGCTGGTGGAGAGGAAGCAGGGAGAGGGGCAGGAGATGGCTGTCCCCACCCCTCTGGGTACCTGGAGACCTTCCCACCTCCTGGAAAAGGTGCTGGGTGCCTCCCCAACTCAACAAAGCTCCTCCAGCCCTGCTCACCCCGTGCAGCTGCCCCCAGCTCCAGCACCTCCCCTGAAGCCTGTCCCGTGGCCACAGGCTGCCCCCAAACCCTGTCCTCACGGCAGCACGCTGGCCCTTGAATATGCTTTATTCTCCATAAATGCAGGTGCCATTAGCATCAGTTTGGGGAAAGAGTGGTGTCTCCAGAAGCACCCACAGAAGGAGGGGTTCCTGCCTGAGGAGAGCTACAGTCATCACTGTGGGTAACAGTTGCTTGTTCTTTCCCTCTCCCAGAGGCAGCACTGAGGACTCAGTTGCCGGTTCCTCTCTGGGGATGCTGTTGACTGCAGCTGGCTCAGGTTTGTGTGGGCCTTTGGCCTCATTCTCCTAGCGGCATGGGTGAAAAGGCACAGGCAGAGCACTTACTGGCTGTGGGCAGGAGCTGCCGTGGCTGAAGCTAGAGAGGCCAGAAAAAGGTAAAGCAGCTGAAGAATAAAATAAAGAGGATCCAGCTGGCAGCTGCCTCCCACTGCAGGCAGGAGGCTGCCTGCCTCTCCAGGTGAGGAAGGATCCCTCTTAGCGTAGTCCTCAGCAGATCTGATCACCAACGTGCACGGCAGGGTCTGTATGCGTTACCAAAATCACAGTACAGCCACGTAGTGTGTGCACGTGTGAGGCTATGTACCTGGGAAGCCTCATATTGTAAGAGCTGTAAGACACCAATCTATTCTCTTTGGTGGATGACAGTCAAGCCACCACAGCTATGGAGGAGGAAGGGAGGGGGGGGAGAGAGAGAGAGACAGACAAAGATGCATCCGAACTGTCAAATTCTCCCAGCAGCTCTGAGAGCGGGAGCTGCAGTGAGTCCTGGACACCTGGGGTTGTGTCGTGTCTCTTCTGCATCCTGGTCCCTCCCTGCCCGCCCCTTCTCTTTCACTGCGGTCATTTTGTTTCGCTTCCCTGCACCTCTCCCTCTCTCGTTCTCCAAGTCCCCCTCTGTCTCTGTCGTTCTACCTCTCTGTTTCCCTTCTCTCTCTGTGCTTCTGTCCTGTTCCCTGTCCCTCTTTTTTTCATCCTCTGTCCTGCAGCCCATCACTATTGTTGTCTTTCTTCATCTATCTGTCTGCCTTCCTATCCCAATTTATTTAATTTTTCCCCATCTGCCCTTTAGCCCTTGACAATTCCCATCCCCCAACTCTGCCTGGCTCCAGGTCCATGTTTTTTAATTGTTCTCTCTCTGCCCTGTATTCTAGAGGTACTTCTTCTTTCTTAGATTCCCTTGTTCCAGGTCCCTGTCGCCCTTGGGCCTGTTTGGGTGCGCGTGCCCCTCCCGGGCCTGTTTGAGTGTGTGCGTTCCCCCCCCCAGGGCTGTTTGGGTGCACATGGCCCCCTTCCGGGCCTGTTTGGCAGCACACGCCCCCCGCCCTGGGGCCTGTTTGGGTGCTTGTGCTCTCCTCTGGGCCTGTTTGGGTGTGTGTGCCCCCCCACCCCCACCCCCCAAAAGGCTCACGTGCCCCCACCTGGACCTGTTTTTCAGCGCGCGCCCCACCCCTGGTCGTGTTTGTGTACGTGTGCCCCCTAGTACTGTTTGGGAGCACGCATCCCCCACACGTGCCTCTTTGGCATCATGTGCCCCCCCCCCCCCCCCCCCCCCCGGGCCTGTTTGGGTGTGCACGCCCCTCTTAAGGGCCTGTTTCTATGTACGCACCCCACCTCCAGGCCTGCTTGGGTGCACGCTACCCACTGCTGGGTATCGTTATTTGAGCATGCCCCCGGGTCTGTTTCATAGAATCATAGAATAGTTTGGGTTGGAAGGGACCTCTAAAGGTCATCTAGTCCAACCCCCCTGCCATGGGCAGGGACATCTTCAACCAGATCAGGTTGCTCAGAGCCCCGTCCAACCTGACCTTGAACGTTTCCAGGGATGGGGCAGGCACCACCTCTCTGGGCAACCTGTGCCAGTGCTTCAACACCCTCAGTGTACAAAATTTCTTCCTTATATCTAGTCTAAATATACCCCCCTTTAGATTAAAGCCATTCCCCCTTGTCCTGTCGCAACAGGCCCTGCTAAAAAGTTTGCTGCCGTCTTTTTTAGAAGCCCCCTTTAAGTACTGATAGGCTGCAAGAAGGTCTCCCCGAAGCCTTCTCTAGGCTGAACAACCCCAACGCTCTCAGCCTTTCTTCATAGGAGAGGTGTTCCATCCCCCTGATCATTTTCGTGGCCCTCCTCTGGACCCGCTCCAACAGGTCCATGTCTTTCTTATGCTGAGGGCTCCAGAGCTGGACACAGTACTCCAGGTGGGGTCTCACCAGAGCAGAGTAGAGGGGCAGAGTCACCTCCCTCAACCTGCTGGCCACGCTGCTTTGGATGCCGCCCAGGATATGATTGGCCTTCTGGGCTGCGAGCACACATTGCTGGCTCATGTCCAGCTTTTCATCCACCAGTACCCCCAAGCCCTTCTCGGCAGGGCTGCTCTCAATCCCTTCATCCCCCAGCCTGTATTGACACCGGGGTTTGCCTCGACCCAGGTGCAGGACCTTGCACTTGGCCTTGTTAAACCTCATGAGGTTCACACAGGCCCACTTCTCAAGCTTGTCCAGGTCCCTCTGGATCTCACTGTCTATGTCACTGATGAAGATATTAAACAGTACCAGTCCCAATACGGACCCCCGCGGGACACCACTCGTCACCAGTCTCCATCTGGACACTGAGCCGTTGACCACTACCCTCTGCCTGCGACCATCTAACCAATTCCTCACCCACCGGACAGTCCACCCATCAAATCCATACCTCTCCAGTTTAGAGACCATGGGGGACCATGTCAAAGGCCTCAGAGGTCCAGATAGATGACATCTGTAGTCCTTCCCGTGTCCACTGATGTAGTCACTCCATCATAGAAGGCCACTAGGTTAGTCAGACAGGACTTGCCCTTGGTGAAGCCATGCTGGCTGTCTCGAATCACCTCCCTGTCCTCCATGTGCCTTAGCATAGCTTCCAGGAGGATCTGTTCCATGATCTTCCCAGGCACAGAGGTGAGACTGACTGGCCTGTAGTTCCCCGGGTCTTCCTTTTTTCCCTTTTTAAAAATGGGGGTTATGTTTCCCCTTTTCCAGTCAGTGGGAACTTCACCGGACTGCCATGACTTCTCGAATACGATGGATAGTGGCTTAGCAACTTCATCCGCCAGTTCCGTCAGGACCCGCGGATGGATCTCATTGGGTCCCATGGACTTGTGCACCTTCAGGTGCCTTAGATGGTCTTGAACCTGGTGTTCTCCCACAGTGGGCGGCTATTCATTCTCCCAGTCCCCGCCTTTGCCTTCTGTGGCTTGGGCGGTGAGGCTCAAGCACTTGCTGGTGAAGACCGAGGCAAAAAATCATTGAGTACCTCCGCCTCCTCCGTATCCCGGGTAACCAGGTCTCCCATTGCATTCTGGAGAAGGCCCACATTTTCCTTCGTCTTCCTTTTATACCCAGTGTACCTACAGAATCTTTTCTTGTTGCCCTTGATGTCCCTGCCCAGATGTAATTCTATCAGGGCTTTAGCTTTCCTAACCTGATCCCTGGCTGCTCGGACAATTTCTCTTTATTCCTCCCAGGCTACCTGTCCTTGATTCTGCCCTCTGTAGGCTTCCTTTTTGTGTCTGAGTTTGTCCAGGAGCTCCTTGTTCATCCATGCAGGCCTCCTGGCGTTTGTGCCTGACTTCCTCTTTGTCGGGATGCATCACTCCTGAGCTTGAAGGAGGTGATCCTTGAATCTTAGCCAGCTTTCTTGGGCCCCTCTTCCCTCCAGGGCTTTGTCCCGTGGCACTCTACCAAGCAGATCCCTGAAGAGGCCAAAGTCTGCTCTCCTCAGGTCCAGGGGAGTGAGCTTGCTGTGCGCCCTCCTCGGTGCCCTAAGGATCTTGAACTCCACGATTTCGTGGTCACTGCAGCCCAGGCTGCCCTTGAGCTTCACATTCCCTACCAGCCCCTCCTTGTTGGTGAGAACAACGTCCAGCATAGGACCTCTCCTCTCCTCCTCTACCACTTGGAGATGGAAGTTGTCATTGACGCATTGCAGGAACCTCCCAGATTGCTTATGCCCTGCTGTGTTGTCCCTCCAACAGATGTCGGGGTGGTTGAAGTCCCCCATGAGGATCAGGGCTCGTGAGCGTGAGGCTGCTCCTGTCTGTCTATAGAGGGCCTCATCCGCTCGGTCTTCCTGGTCGGGTGGCCTGTAGCAGACCCCCACCGTAATGTCACCTGTCCCTGCCTTCCCTTCAATCCTGACCCACAAGCTCTCGGTCGGCTCCTCATCCATCCCCAGGCAGAGCTCCATGCACTCCAGCTGGTCACTGACATAGAGGGTGACACCCCCTCCTCGTCTCCCCTGCCTGTCCTTCCTAAAGGGCCTGTATCCCTCCATCCCAACACTCCAGTCACAGGAGCCATCCCACCACGTCTCCGTGATGCCAATAAGGTCGTAGCCCTGCAGGCGTGTGCATGTCTCTAACTCCTCTTGTTTATTACCCATGCTACGTGCGTTTGCATAGAGGCATTGAAGTTGGGCCCCCGATGAAGCTGTCTTACTGCCTGGAGTTCCTTTGTGCTGCTCTTCAGCTGTTTCATTGCGCACAGTCCCCCTCTGGGCCTGTTTGGGCTTGCGTGCCCCCACCTGGACAATTTTGGTGTGCACGCCCCTCCACCGGGCATATTTGGGTGCGCGTGTCCCACATGTGTCCCTGTTTGGGAGTAAGCACCCCCCTCCTGGGCCTCTTTGGGTGTCTGCACCCCACCCCCCAGCTTGTTTGGGTGTGCGTACCGTGCTTCAAGGTCTGTTTGGGCACCCCCACTCGTACTATTTGGTTGTGTGGCCCCCTTGCCGGGCCAGTTTGGGTGCCCGTGCCCCACCTCCAGGCCTCTGATGCGCGCGGCTCGCCACCGGGCCTGTGTGGGTGTGCGCACCCCCGCTCCAGGACTGTTTGGGTGCACTCACCCCCTCTGGGCCTCTTTGGTTGCACATGCCCCTCCCCTGGGCCTGCTTGGGAGTGCGTGCCCCACCCCGGGCCTGTTTTGGAGCGCGTACCCCACCCCTGGGCCTATTTGGGTGTGCATGGCACCCCTCCGGGATTGTTTGGGTGCGCGTGCCCCACCATGGGCCTGTTAGGGAGCATGTGCCCCCCCTGCCTGGCCTGTTTGAGAGGCCCCTTTCAAGGGCCTGTTTCCATGCACGCGCCACACCTGCAGGCCTGTTTCTCTGCTCGTGCCCCTCCCCCCGGGCCTGTTTGGGTGGGCGCGCCCCCACCCGGATAATTTGGTAGTGTGGGCCCCACGGCAAGCCTGTTTAGATGTGTGCGACCCCCATCCAGGGCCTTTTTTGATGAGCTCGCCCCACCTCCGAGCCTGTTTCGATGCATGCGCCCCACCTCCAGGCCTGTTACAGTATGCACGCCCCCCACTACCTACCAACCGAGACTTCCTTATTCCCATCCATGAGCTGATTCTTCTACTGGAGAGCCAAGGAGTGAGCAGCAAGACTCGCTCTCCCTTCAACAGTCCCATATGGCCAGTGCGGAAGTCTAATGGAGAGTGGAGACTAACAGTAAATTATCATGGCCAGAACAAAGTCACGCTGCTGCTCAGTGCTGCCGTGCTGGACATGCTGGAACTTCAATATGAACTGGAGTCAAAGGCAGCCAAGTGGTATGCCACAGTTGATATTGCTAATGCAATTTTCTCAATCCCATTGGCAGCGGAGTGCAGGCCACAGTTTGCTTTCACTTGGAGGGGCGTCCAGTACACCTGGAACCGACTGCCCCAGGGGTGGAAACACAACCCCACCACCATTTGCCATGGACTGATCCAGACTGCACTGGAGCAGGGTGGAGCTCCAGAACACCTGCAATATATTGATGATATCATCGTGTGGGGCAACACAGCAGGAGAAGTTTTTGAAAAAGGGAAGGAAATAGTCCAAATCCTGCTGAAGGCTGGTTTTGCCATAAAACAAAGTAAGGTCAAGGGACCTGCACAGGAGATCCAGTTTTTAGGAATAAAATGGCAAGATGGACGTCGTCAGATCCCAATGGATGTGATCAACAAAAGAACAGCCATGTCTCCACCAACTAGCGAAAAGGAAACACAAGCTTTCTTGGGCGTCGTGGGTTTTTGGAGAATGCATGTTCCAAATTACAGTCTGATTGTAAACCCTCTCTATCAAGTGACCCGGAAGAAGAACGATTTCAAATGGGGCCCTGAGCAACGACAAGCTTTTGAACAAATTAAAGAGGAGATAGTTCATGCAGTAGCCCTGGGGCCAGTCCGGGCAGGATGAGATGTAAAAAATGTGCTTTACACCGCAGCCGGGGAGAATGGCCCTACCTGGAGCCTCTGGCAGAAAGCACCAGGGGAGACTCGAGGTTGACCCCTGGGGTTTTGGAGTCAGGGGTACAGAGGATCCAAGGCCCGCTATACTCCAACTGAAAAAGAGATATTAGCAGCATATGAAGGGGTTCGAGCTGCTTCAGAAGTGATCGGCACTGAAGCACAGCTCCTCCTGGCACCCCGACTGCCGGTGCTAGGCTGGATGTTCAGAGGGAGGGTCCCCTGTACACATCATGCAACTGATGCTACATGGAGCAAGTGGTTTGCACTGACCACACGAGAGGCTCGATTAGGAAACCCAATCACCCAGGAATCTTGGAAGTTGTCGTGGTTTAATCTCAGTCAGCAATTAAGCACCACGCAGCCGCTCGCTCACTCCCCCCCACCCGGTGGGATGGGGGAGAGAATTGGAAGAGCACAAGTTAGAAAGACTCGTGGGTTGAGATAAAAACAGTTTAATAATTGAAATAAAATGATAATAATAATATGATAATAATAATAATAATACACAAAACAAGTGATGCACAGCACAATTGCTCACCACCCGCTGACCGATGCCCAGCCAGTCCCCGAGCAGCGGCCCCCCCCGGCCAGCTTTTCCCAGTTTATGTACTGAGCATGACGTCACATGGTATGGAATGTCCCTTTGGCCAGTTTGGCTGTGCCCCCTCCCAGCTTCTTGTGCACCTCCAGCCTCCTCAGTCAGTAGAGCATGGGAAGCTGAAAAGTCCTTGGCTAGTGTAAGCATTACCTAGCAACAACTAAAACACCGGTGTGTTATCAACTTTGTTCTCATCCTAAATCCAAAACACTGTACCAGCTACTAGAAAGGAAATTAACTCTATCCCTGCCGAAACCAGGACAATATCCACCCCTTATTCTATACCATTTGCATCATGCTCAAGTCTCACATTTTCCAGTACATTTTCATTAATCACCACCCCCTTTTATATATATATATACACACATACACAGATATCATTCCCTTCATCTGTGGGCCATCCCTCTAAAATGTTCGGTGAGTTCATTTAGTCCATGACTTCAGGCTCCATCTGTCATAATAATCTTTCAGGGCAGGAAAAATGGAGATGGTATGTGGTGTTGGATTGTTTCAGGTTGAAGTCAGTTCTGGTACCATCATCACTGTGCTTTGCTTGGTTTCACTGAAGTTATTCTTCATTAATCTGGGTGATTCTTATTATAATAACGTTAGTATGGCATATAATATTATTAGTATTATTAGTATATCTGTGTATTATTAGTATAACTATTATAACTATAATTAGTACTTAACATCACATAATTCAGATCATTGGCTATTCTCACCCAAAATCAAATCCCCTTGAGGCACACATCGGACTTCCCCATCCTTCCGCATTATCCACCAAGTGCACCCAGGTCCTTGAGCAAAAGCAATCCCACGGATGGGTCTGCCTCTGCCCGAGGCAGGAATAACCCAGACTGTCTTCCCCAGCATATTTTTTATGTGCACTACAGGGACTTTATTCCCATCTACAGTACGTAAAAGTTCTGACTGGGCAGGGCCTGCTCGATTGGCAGATCCCCGAGTGTTGACTAACCAGGTGGCCTTTGCTAAATGCGTATCCCAATGTTTGAACGTCCCACCACCCATTGCTCTCAGCGTAGTCTTTAACAGTCCATTGTATCGTTCAATTTTCCCAGAAGCTGGTGCATGATAGGGGATGTGATACACCCACTCAATGCCGTGCTCTTTGGCCCAGGTGTCTATGAGGTTGTTTCGGAAATGAGTCCCATTGTCTGACTCAATTCTTTCTGGGGTGCCATGTCGCCATAGGACTTGCTTTTCAAGGCCCAGGATAGTGTTCCGGGCAGTGGCATGGGGTACGGGATATGTTTCCAGCCATCCGGTGGTTGCCTCCACCATTGTAAGCACGTGGCGCTTGCCTTGGCGGGTTTGTGGGAGTGTGATATAATCGATCTGCCAGGCCTCCCCATATTTATATTTCAACCATCGTCCTCCATACCAAAAAGGCTTTAACCGTTTGGCTTGCTTGATTGCAGCACATGTTTCGCATTCATGGATAACCTGGGCTATAGTGTCCATGGTCAAGTCCACCCCTCAATCACGAGCCCATCTGTATGTTGCATCTCTTCCTTGGTGGCCTGAGGTGTCATGGGCCCACCGAGCTAGAAATAATTCACCTTTATGTTGCCAGTCCAGATCCACCTGAGCCACTTCAATCTTAGCAGCCTGATCCACCTGCTGGTTGTTTTGATGTTCTTCAGTGGCCCGACTCTTGGGTACGTGAGCATCTACGTGACGGACTTTTACAACCAGGTTCTCCACCCGGGCAGCAATATCTTGCCACAATGCGGCAGCCCAGATGGGTTTGCCTCTGCGCTGCCAGTTGCTCTGCTTCCATTGCTGCAACCACCCCCACAGGGCATTTGCCACCATCCATGAGTCAGTATAGAGATAGAGCACTGGCCACTTTTCTCGATCAGCAATGTCTAAAGCCAGCTGGATGGCCTTTACTTCTGCAAATTGGCTTGATTCACCTTCTCCTTCAGCCGTTTCTACAACTTGTCGCATAGGACTCCATACAGCAGCTTTCCACCTCCGATGTTTTCCCACAAGACGACAGGACCCATCAGTGAACAGGGCATATTGCTTCTCATTTTCTGGTAGTTCATTATACATTGGGGCCTCTTCAGCACGCGTCACCTCCTCCTCTGGCAATATTCCAAAATCTTTGCCCTCTGGCCAATCCATGATCACTTCCAGAATTCCTGGGCGACTGGGGTTTCCTATTCGAGCCCGTTGTGTGATTAGTGCGACCCACTTACTCCATGTAGCATCAGTTGCATGATGTGTACAGGGGACCCTCCCTCTGAACATCCAGCCCAGCACCGGCAGTCGGGGTGCCAGGAGGAGCTGTGCTTCAGTGCCGATCACTTCTGAAGCAGCTCGAACCCCTTCATAGGCTGCTAATATCTCTTTTTCAGTTGGAGTATAGCGGGCCTCGGATCCTCTGTACCCCTGACTCCAAAACCCTAGGGGTCGACCTCGAGTCTCCCCTGGTGCTTTCTGCCAGAGGCTCCAGGTAGGGCCATTCTCCCCGGCTGCGGTATAGAGCACATTTTTTACATCTTGCCCTGCCCGGACTGGCCCCAGGGCTACTGCATGAACTATCTCCCGTTTAATTTGTTCAAAAGCTTGTCGTTGCTCAGGGCCCCATTTGAAATCGTTCTTCTTCCGGGTCACTTGATAGAGAGGGTTTACAATCAGACTGTAATTTGGAATGTGCATTCTCCAAAAACCCACCACGCCTAAGAAAGCTTGTGTTTCTTTTTTGCTAGTTGGTGGAGACATGGCTGTTATTTTGTTGATCACATCTATTGGGATCTGACGACGTCCATCTTGCCATTTTATTCCTAAAAACTGGATCTCCTGTGCAGGTCCCTTGACCTTACTTTGTTTTATGGCAAAACCGGCCTTCAGCAGGATTTGGACTATTTCCTTCCCTTTTTCAAAAACTTCTTCTGCTGTGTTGCCCCACACGATGATATCATCAATGTATTGCAGGTGTTCTGGAGCTCCACCCTGTTCTAATGCAGTCTGGATCAGTCCATGGCAAATGGTAGGGCTGTGTTTCCACCCCTGGGGCAGTCGGTTCCAGGTGTACTGAACGCCCCTCCAAGTGAAAGCAAACTGTGGCCTGCACTCTGCTGCCAAAGGGATTGAGAAAAATGCATTAGCAATATCAATTGTGGCATACCACTTGGCTGCCTTTGATTCCAATTCATATTGAAGTTCTAGCATGTCTGGCACAGCAGCACTCAGCGGTGGCGTGACTTCATTTAGGCCACGATAGTCTACTGTTAGTCTCCACTCTCCATTAGACTTCCGCACTGGCCATATGGGACTGTTAAAGGGTGAGTGGGTCTTGCTGATCACTCCTTGGCTCTCCAGTTGACGAATCAGCTCATGAATGGGAATCAGGGAGTCTCGGTTGGTGCGATATTGCCGCCGGTGCACTGTGGTGGTAGCGATTGGCACTTGTTGGTCTTCGACCTTCAGCAACCCCACAACAGAAGGGTCCTCCGAGAGACCAGGCAAGGTGGACAGCTGTTTAATCTCCTCCGTCTCCAAGGCAGCTATACCAAAAGCCCACCGGTACCCTTTTGGGTCCTTGAAATACCCTCTCCTGAGGTAGTCTATGCCAAGGATGCACGGAGCATCTGGGCCAGTCACAATGGGGTGCTTCTGCCACCCATTCCCAGTTAGACTCACTTCGGCTTCCAATACAGATAGCTGTTGGGATCCCCCCGTCACCCCAGAAATATAGATGGGTTCTGTTCCTATATATCTTGATGGCATTAGGGTACACTGTGCACCGGTGTCTACCAGAGCCTTATACTTCTGTGGGTCTGACGTGCCAGGCCACCAAATCCACACAGTCCAGTAAACCCGGTTGTCCCTTTCCTCCCCCTGGCTGGAGGCAGGGCCCCTCTAATCCTCATCACAGTACTCGTTTCTCATTTCTTGTACGTATGAGTCAGAAGTTTCTTTATTAAGATCAAGAGTAAGATCAGCCCTTCTACTCTCTCTGGGGAACTGCCCGCTGGAAACTGGAGCAGCAATTTTCCTGGAAGAACCTCTTTCTGTGATTGTTTTCCCTTGTAATTCACGTACCCGTGCCCCTAGGGCTGCAGTAGGTTTCCCATCCCACTTCCTCATGTCCTCTCCGTGGTCACGCAGGTAAAACCATAGGGTGCCCCGTGGTGTGTATCCTTTATATTCTCTCTCTTGAGCAAAAGAACGCTTACTTCTAATAGCCGAGATACTGGTCCGTACAGGTGAGGAGTAGGACCTATCCTCTCTGAGTTGCTGGATCTCCCGGGACAGTTTTTCGGACAGTTTCTCCACAGCCGAGACGATGGAGGAAGAAAGACTTTCCTCGTATTGCCAGAGTTGACTAGCCAATTCATCCACTGTTTGTTCCTCTCCATCTTTCCAGGTTATCACTGCCAATGAATTGGCGTATGACGATGGTGAGCTCCTTATAAACTTCCGCCACATGGGTCGTGTGCACTTGACTTCGTCTGGATCTTTGGATAGATGTTCATTGTTCAGGTCATCATAAATCACCTCCAGCACAGCTAATTCTCTCAGAAACTGGATACCCTTCTCCATGGTGGCCCACTTGCTTGGGCGACATATGACATCTTCCTTAAAGGGATACCTTTCCTTCACGCTTGACAAGAGTCGCCTCCAAAGGCTGAGGATACGTGTCCCTTTTCCAATTGCTTTGTCAATGCCCCCTTCCCTAGAAAGGGATCCCAGCTGCTTGGCTTCCCTACCCTCTAATTCCAGGCTACTGGCCCCATTATCCCAGCATCGGAGCAGCCAGGTGACAATATGCTCACCTGGACGGCGGCTGAAATCTTTTCGTATATCTCGCAGCTCACTCAGGGATAGAGATCGGGTGGTCACTGTCTCATTTATGAGTTCTTCCTCTTCCTCCTCCCCGATCAGCGGCCGGCTCTCCTCCTCCCGTTCTCGTGATGGTCCTTCTCTAGGGTCATCTGTCTCGTATACTTCTTCCTCCGGTTCCCTTTTAGAAGAAGCTTCTTCCTCCCTTACTAAACGAGCCGACTTCCGCTTCCAAGATTTCTTCTTGTGTACAGGGGCGACTGATACTGGCACAGGCTCGTTCTTTGGTTCAGCCACAGGGCGTGTTGCTGGGGTTGGAGTGGCCGCAGTGCAAGTGCATGTCACCGGAGTCTGAGTGGCCGCAGGGCCTGTTGCCGGGGTTGGAGTGGCCGCAGTGCATGTCGCTGGGGTTGGAGTGGCCGCAGTGCATGTCGCCGGGGTTGGAGTGGCCGCAGTGCAAGTGCATGTCACCGGAGTCTGAGTGGCCGCAGGGCCTGTTGCTGGGGTTGGAGTGGCCGCAGTGCAAGTGCATGTCACCGGAGTCTGAGTGGCCGCAGGGCCTGTTGCCGGGGTTGGAGTGGCCGCAGTGCATGTCGCCGGGGTCTGAGTGGCCGCAGGGCCTGTCGCCGGGGTTGGAGTGGCCGCAGTGCCTGTCGCCGGGGTTGGAGTGGCCGTAGTGCGTGTTGCCCGGGTTTGAGTGGCTGCACGGCCTGTTGCCCGGGTCTGAGTGGCCGCAGTGCGTGTCGTTTTACTGTCAGAGCCAGAGACCTTCTCTTCCCTTTGAGGGTACTGAATGGTGTTGAACAGGGCTCGGTAGGCATGGGCCAGGCCCCAGCACGTTGCAATGAGTTGCATCTCTCTAGAGTTGCCAGGGTGACAGCATACTTTTTCCAAATATTCTACTAACTTTTCAGGATTCTGCACTTGCTCAGGGGTGAAGTTCCAAAACACTGGGGGTGCCCATTGGCCTAGGTACTTGCCCATCTTGTCCCACACACCCTGCCACTCATAATTATTCAGCCTTGGGGCAGATCTCTGGATGATATTCTTAAATTGCTTACCAACTTTAGACAAAACCGAAACAGTATTCCCAAGAAGTATTAATAGAAGTATCTTAACTGCCCAAGGATGCTCAAAATACTGAAAAATTACTGTAATGAAGGAGGAAACATCATAGAAGAAGGTAGTGACACTGCCATTCTGTATTTCCTCCGTAAAAAAACTCTCAGAAAAGTTACTGCAATTGCTAGTTGTCTCCACGATATGGTATCCATGGTACAGTAACGGCTTCATTGCGAAGTTTACATACCACAGAAACGTCAAGGTCAATGTTCTAAAAACAAACCTCACAAGCGAGACATTACTATTCACTGCAGACCACAGCAAACTGCAAAACCCAACACCAATCTTTAACATGTACAGCAGGAAAAAGAGCGCAATGCAGATTATACAAATCAATATCGAGAACAGAGAAACCAACATTGTGACCCTCAACTATTAACAGATATAAGTTCCTTAATACACTCCGGTTAATCTGTTATTATCTCAAACCCTTCGTGCCCCACGTTGGGCGCCAAAAAGGACTGTCGTGGTTTAATCTCAGTCAGCAATTAAGCACCATGCAGCCGCTCGCTCACTCCCCCCCACCCGGTGGGATGGGGGAGAGAATTGGAAGAGCACAAGTTAGAAAGACTCGTGGGTTGAGATAAAAACAGTTTAATAATTGAAATAAAATGATAATAATAATATGATAATAATAATAATAATACACAAAACAAGTGATGCACAGCACAATTGCTCACCACCCGCTGACCGATGCCCAGCCAGTCCCCGAGCAGCGGCCCCCCCCGGCCAGCTTTTCCCAGTTTATGTACTGAGCATGACGTCACATGGTATGGAATGTCCCTTTGGCCAGTTTGGCTGTGCCCCCTCCCAGCTTCTTGTGCACCTCCAGCCTCCTCAGTCAGTAGAGCATGGGAAGCTGAAAAGTCCTTGGCTAGTGTAAGCATTACCTAGCAACAACTAAAACACCGGTGTGTTATCAACTTTGTTCTCATCCTAAATCCAAAACACTGTACCAGCTACTAGAAAGGAAATTAACTCTATCCCTGCCGAAACCAGGACAGAAGTGATCATGGATTGGCCAGAGGGCAAAGATTTTGGAATATTGCCAGAGGAGGTGACGCGTGCTGAAGAGGCCCCAATGTATAATGAACTACCAGAAAATGAGAAGCAATATGCCCTGTTCACTGATGGGTCCTGTCGTCTTGTGGGAAAGCATCGGAGGTAGAAAGCTGCTGTATGGAGTCCTATGCGACAAGTTGTAGTAACTGCTGAAGGAGAAGGTGAATCGAGCCCATTTGCAGAAGTAAAGGCCATCCAGCTGGCTTTAGACATTGCTGACCGAGAAAAGTGGCCAGTGCTCTATCTCTATACTGACTCATGGATGGTGGCAAATGCCCTGTGGGGGTGGTTGCAGCAATGGAAGCAGAGCAACTGGCAGCGCAGAGGCAAACCCATCTGGGCTGCTGCAGTGTGGCAAGATATTGCTGCCCGGGTGGAGAACCTGGTTGTAAAAGTCCATCACATAGATGCTCACGTACCCAAGAGTCGGGCCACTGAAGAACATCAAAACAACCAGCAGGTGGATCAGGCTGCTAAGATTGAAGTGGCTCAGGTGGATCTGGACTGGCAACATAAGGGTGAATTATTTCTAGCTCAGTGGGCCCATGACACCTCAGGTCACCAAGGAAGAGATGCAACATACAGATGGGCTGTGATCGAGGGGTGGACTTGACCATGGACACTATTGCAAATGGTGGGGCGGTATTTCCACCCCTGGGGCAGTCGGTTCCAGGTGTACTGGACGCCCCTCCAAGTGAAAGCAAACTGTGGCCTGCACTCCGCTGCCAATGGGATTGAGAAAAATGCATTGGCAATATCAACTGTGGCATACCACTTGGCTGCCTTTGATTCCAACTCGTATTGAAGTTCTAGCATGTCTGGCACAGCAGCACTCAGCGGTGCCCTGACTTCATTTAGGCCACGATAGTCTACTGTTAGTCTCCACTCTCCATTAGACTTCTGCACTGGCCATATGGG
>NW_027472359.1:0-34056 GCF_965638725.1 Aptenodytes patagonicus | reverse complement strand
GTCGGCACCCTGAGCTGGCTGGCGAGCCCGGAGCCCCAGTGTCTGTGGGGCTGTGGAAGGGCTGCCAAGGGAAGGCGAGGGCCAGCCACACCTGGCAGTCCTGGCACCTTTGGTGTGGGAGCAGTCGCTGGACGTTCGCCGTTTCGGAGCTGGGCTCTGGAGGCAGCACTGAGAGCGAGCAGGCAACAAGGTCGGCACCCTGAGCTGGCTGGCGAGCCCGGAGCCCCAGTGTCTGTGGGGCTGTGGAAGGGCTGCCAAGGGAAGGCGAGGGCCAGCCACACCTGGCAGTCCTGGCACCTTTGGTGTGGGAGCAGTCGCTGGACGTTCGCCCTTTCGGAGCTGGGCTCTGGAGGCAGCACTGAGAGCGAGCAGGCAACAAGGTCGGCACCCTGAGCTGGCTGGCGAGCCCGGAGCCCCAGTGTCTGTGGGGCTGTGGAAGGGCTGCCAAGGGAAGGCGAGGGCCAGCCACACCTGGCAGTCCTGGCACCTTTGGTGTGGGAGCAGTCGCTGGACGTTCGCCCTTTCGGAGCTGGGCTCTGGAGGCAGCACTGAGAGCGAGCAGGCAACAAGGTCGGCACCCTGAGCTGGCTGGCGAGCCCGGAGCCCCACTGTCTGTGGGGCTGCGGAAGGGCTGCCAAGGGAAGGCGAGGTCCAGCCACACCTGGCAGTCCTGGCACCTTTGGTGTGGGAGCAGTCGCTGGACGTTCGCCCTTTCGGAGCTGGGCTCTGGAGGCAGCACTGAGAGCGAGCAGGCAACAAGGTCGGCACCCTGAGCTGGCTGGCGAGCCCGGAGCCCCAGTGTCTGTGGGGCTGTGGAAGGGCTGCCAAGGGAAGGCGAGGGCCAGCCACACCTGGCAGTCCTGGCACCTTTGGTGTGGGAGCAGTCGCTGGACGTTCGCCGTTTCGGAGCTGGGCTCTGGAGGCAGCACTGAGAGCGAGCAGGCAACAAGGTCGGCACCCTGAGCTGGCTGGCGAGCCCGGAGCCCCAGTGTCTGTGGGGCTGTGGAAGGGCTGCCAAGGCAAGGCGAGGGCCAGCCACACCTGGCAGTCCTGGCACCTTTGGTGTGGGAGCAGTCGCTGGACGTTCGCCCTTTCGGAGCTGGGCTCTGGAGGCAGCACTGAGAGCGAGCAGGCAACAACGTCGGCACCCTGAGCTGGGTGGCGAGCCCGGAGCCCCACTGTCTGTGGGGCTGTGGAAGGGCTGCCAAGGGAAGGCGAGGGCCAGCCACACCTGGCAGTCCTGGCACCTTTGGTGTGGGAGCAGTCGCTGGACGTTCGCCCTTTCGGAGCTGGGCTCTGGAGGCAGCACTGAGAGCGAGGAGGCAACAACGTCGGCACCCTGAGCTGGCTGGCGAGCCCGGAGCCCCACTGTCTGTGGGGCTGTGGAAGGGCTGCCAAGGGAAGGCGAGGGCCAGCCACACCTGGCAGTCCTGGCACCTTTGGTGTGGGAGCAGTCGCTGGACGTTCGCCCTTTCGGAGCTGGGCTCTGGAGGCGGCGCAGACAGCGAGCAGGCAACAACGTCGGCACCCTGAGCTGGCTGGCGAGCCCGGAGCCCCACTGTCTGTGGGGCTGTGGAAGGGCTGCCAAGGGAAGGCGAGGGCCAGCCACACCTGGCAGTCCTGGCACCTTTGGTGTGGGAGCAGTCGCTGGACGTTCGCCCTTTCGGAGCTGGGCTCTGGAGGCAGCACTGAGAGCGAGCAGGCAACAAGGTCGGCACCCTGAGCTGGCTGGCGAGCCCGGAGCCCCACTGTCTGTGGGGCTGTGGAAGGGCTGCCAAGGGAAGGCGAGGGCCAGCCACACCTGGCAGTCCTGGCACCTTTGGTGTGGCAGCAGTCGCTGGACGTTCGCCCTTTCGGAGCTGGGCTCTGGAGGCAGCACTGAGAGCGAGCAGGCAACAAGGTCGGCACCCTGAGCTGGCTGGCGAGCCCGGAGCCCCAGTGTCTGTGGGGCTGTGGAAGGGCTGCCAAGGGAAGGCGAGGGCCAGCCACACCTGGCAGTCCTGGCACCTTTGGTGTGGGAGCAGTCGCTGGACGTTCGCCCTTTCGGAGCTGGGCTCTGGAGGCAGCACTGAGAGCGAGCAGGCAACAAGGTCGGCACCCTGAGCTGGCTGGCGAGCCCGGAGCCCCAGTGTCTGTGGGGCTGTGGAAGGGCTGCCAAGGGAAGGCGAGGGCCAGCCACACCTGGCAGTCCTGGCACCTTTGGTGTGGGAGCAGTCGCTGGACGTTCGCCCTTTCGGAGCTGGGCTCTGGAGGCAGCACTGAGAGCGAGGAGGCAACAAGGTCGGCACCCTGAGCTGGCTGGCGAGCCCGGAGCCCCACTGTCTGTGGGGCTGCGGAAGGGCTGCCAAGGCAAGGCGAGGGCCAGCCACACCTGGCAGTCCTGGCACCTTTGGTGTGGGAGCAGTCGCTGGACGTTCGCCCTTTCGGAGCTGGGCTCTGGAGGCAGCACTGAGAGCGAGCAGGCAACAAGGTCGGCACCCTGAGCTGGGTGGCGAGCCCGGAGCCCCACTGTCTGTGGGGCTGTGGAAGGGCTGCCAAGGGAAGGCGAGGGCCAGCCACACCTGGCAGTCCTGGCACCTTTGGTGTGGGAGCAGTCGCTGGACGTTCGCCCTTTCGGAGCTGGGCTCTGGAGGCAGCACTGAGAGCGAGGAGGCAACAACGTCGGCACCCTGAGCTGGCTGGCGAGCCCGGAGCCCCACTGTCTGTGGGGCTGTGGAAGGGCTGCCAAGGGAAGGCGAGGGCCAGCCACACCTGGCAGTCCTGGCACCTTTGGTGTGGGAGCAGTCGCTGGACGTTCGCCCTTTCGGAGCTGGGCTCTGGAGGCAGCACTGAGAGCGAGCAGGCAACAAGGTCGGCACCCTGAGCTGGCTGGCGAGCCCGGAGCCCCAGTGTCTGTGGGGCTGTGGAAGGGCTGCCAAGGGAAGGCGAGGGCCAGCCACACCTGGCAGTCCTGGCACCTTTGGTGTGGGAGCAGTCGCTGGACGTTCGCCCTTTCGGAGCTGGGCTCTGGAGGCAGCACTGAGAGCGAGGAGGCAACAAGGTCGGCACCCTGAGCTGGCTGGCGAGCCCGGAGCCCCAGTGTCTGTGGGGCTGTGGAAGGGCTGCCAAGGGAAGGCGAGGGCCAGCCACACCTGGCAGTCCTGGCACCTTTGGTGTGGGAGCAGTCGCTGGACGTTCGCCGTTTCGGAGCTGGGCTCTGGAGGCAGCACTGAGAGCGAGCAGGCAACAAGGTCGGCACCCTGAGCTGGCTGGCGAGCCCGGAGCCCCAGTGTCTGTGGGGCTGTGGAAGGGCTGCCAAGGCAAGGCGAGGGCCAGCCACACCTGGCAGTCCTGGCACCTTTGGTGTGGGAGCAGTCGCTGGACGTTCGCCCTTTCGGAGCTGGGCTCTGGAGGCAGCACTGAGAGCGAGCAGGCAACAAGGTCGGCACCCTGAGCTGGCTGGCGAGCCCGGAGCCCCAGTGTCTGTGGGGCTGTGGAAGGGCTGCCAAGGGAAGGCGAGGGCCAGCCACACCTGGCAGTCCTGGCACCTTTGGTGTGGGAGCAGTCGCTGGACGTTCGCCCTTTCGGAGCTGGGCTCTGGAGGCAGCACTGAGAGCGAGCAGGCAACAAGGTCGGCACCCTGAGCTGGCTGTCGAGCCCGGAGCCCCAGTGTCTGTGGGGCTGCGGAAGGGCTGCCAAGGGAAGGCGAGGTCCAGCCACACCTGGCAGTCCTGGCACCTTTGGTGTGGGAGCAGTCGCTGGACGTTCGCCCTTTCGGAGCTGGGCTCTGGAGGCAGCACTGAGAGCGAGCAGGCAACAACGTCGGCACCCTGAGCTGGGTGGCGAGCCCGGAGCCCCACTGTCTGTGGGGCTGTGGAAGGGCTGCCAAGGGAAGGCGAGGGCCAGCCACACCTGGCAGTCCTGGCACCTTTGGTGTGGGAGCAGTCGCTGGACGTTCGCCCTTTCGGAGCTGGGCTCTGGAGGCAGCACTGAGAGCGAGCAGGCAACAAGGTCGGCACCCTGAGCTGGCTGGCGAGCCCGGAGCCCCACTGTCTGTGGGGCTGTGGAAGGGCTGCCAAGGCAAGGCGAGGGCCAGCCACACCTGGCAGTCCTGGCACCTTTGGTGTGGGAGCAGTCGCTGGACGTTCGCCCTTTCGGAGCTGGGCTCTGGAGGCAGCACTGAGAGCGAGCAGGCAACAAGGTCGGCACCCTGAGCTGGCTGGCGAGCCCGGAGCCCCAGTGTCTGTGGGGCTGTGGAAGGGCTGCCAAGGGAAGGCGAGGGCCAGCCACACCTGGCAGTCCTGGCACCTTTGGTGTGGGAGCAGTCGCTGGACGTTCGCCCTTTCGGAGCTGGGCTCTGGAGGCAGCACTGAGAGTGAGCAGGCAACAACGTGGGCACCCTGAGCTGGCTGGCGAGCCCGGAGCCCCAGTGTCTGTGGGGCTGTGGAAGGGCTGCCAAGGGAAGGCGAGGGCCAGCCACACCTGGCAGTCCTGGCACCTTTGGTGTGGGAGCAGTCGCTGGACGTTCGCCCTTTCGGAGCTGGGCTCTGGAGGCAGCACTGAGAGCGAGGAGGCAACAACGTCGGCACCCTGAGCTGGCTGGCGAGCCCGGAGCCCCACTGTCTGTGGGGCTGTGGAAGGGCTGCCAAGGGAAGGCGAGGGCCAGCCACACCTGGCAGTCCTGGCACCTTTGGTGTGGGAGCAGTCGCTGGACGTTCGCCCTTTCGGAGCTGGGCTCTGGAGGCAGCACTGAGAGTGAGCAGGCAACAAGGTCGGCACCATGAGCTGGCTGTCGAGCCCGGAGCCCCACTGTCTGTGGGGCTGTGGAAGGGCTGCCAAGGGAAGGCGAGGGCCAGCCACACCTGGCAGTCCTGGCACCTTTGGTGTGGGAGCAGTCGCTGGACGTTCGCCCTTTCGGAGCTGGGCTCTGGAGGCAGCACTGAGAGCGAGCAGGCAACAAGGTCGGCACCCTGAGCTGGCTGGCGAGCCCGGAGCCCCAGTGTCTGTGGGGCTGTGGAAGGGCTGCCAAGGGAAGGCGAGGGCCAGCCACACCTGGCAGTCCTGGCACCTTTGGTGTGGGAGCAGTCGCTGGACGTTCGCCCTTTCGGAGCTGGGCTCTGGAGGCAGCACTGAGAGCGAGCAGGCAACAAGGTCGGCACCCTGAGCTGGCTGGCGAGCCCGGAGCCCCCAGTGTCTGTGGGGCTGTGGAAGGGCTGCCAAGGGAAGGCGAGGGCCAGCCACACCTGGCAGTCCTGGCACCTTTGGTGTGGGAGCAGTCGCTGGACGTTCGCCCTTTCGGAGCTGGGCTCTGGAGGCAGCACTGAGAGCGAGCAGGCAACAACGTCGGCACCCTGAGCTGGGTGGCGAGCCCGGAGCCCCAGTGTCTGTGGGGCTGTGGAAGGGCTGCCAAGGGAAGGCGAGGGCCAGCCACACCTGGCAGTCCTGGCACCTTTGGTGTGGGAGCAGTCGCTGGACGTTCGCCCTTTCGGAGCTGGGCTCTGGAGGCAGCACTGAGAGCGAGCAGGCAACAAGGTCGGCACCCTGAGCTGGCTGGCGAGCCCGGAGCCCCAGTGTCTGTGGGGCTGTGGAAGGGCTGCCAAGGGAAGGCGAGGGCCAGCCACACCTGGCAGTCCTGGCACCTTTGGTGTGGGAGCAGTCGCTGGACGTTCGCCCTTTCGGAGCTGGGCTCTGGAGGCAGCACTGAGAGTGAGCAGGCAACAACGTGGGCACCCTGAGCTGGCTGGCGAGCCCGGAGCCCCAGTGTCTGTGGGGCTGTGGAAGGGCTGCCAAGGGAAGGCGAGGGCCAGCCACACCTGGCAGTCCTGGCACCTTTGGTGTGGGAGCAGTCGCTGGACGTTCGCCCTTTCGGAGCTGGGCTCTGGAGGCAGCACTGAGAGCGAGGAGGCAACAACGTCGGCACCCTGAGCTGGCTGGCGAGCCCGGAGCCCCACTGTCTGTGGGGCTGTGGAAGGGCTGCCAAGGAAAGGCGAGGGCCAGCCACACCTGGCAGTCCTGGCACCTTTGGTGTGGGAGCAGTCGCTGGACGTTCGCCCTTTCGGAGCTGGGCTCTGGAGGCAGCACTGAGAGCGAGCAGGCAACAAGGTCGGCACCCTGAGCTGGCTGGCGAGCCCGGAGCCCCACTGTCTGTGGGGCTGTGGAAGGGCTGCCAAGGGAAGGCGAGGGCCAGCCACACCTGGCAGTCCTGGCACCTTTGGTGTGGGAGCAGTCGCTGGACGTTCGCCCTTTCGGAGCTGGGCTCTGGAGGCAGCACTGAGAGTGAGCAGGCAACAACGTGGGCACCCTGAGCTGGCTGGCGAGCCCGGAGCCCCACTGTCTGTGGGGCTGTGGAAGGGCTGCCAAGGGAAGGCGAGGGCCAGCCACACCTGGCAGTCCTGGCACCTTTGGTGTGGGAGCAGTCGCTGGACGTTCGCCCTTTCGGAGCTGGGCTCTGGAGGCAGCACTGAGAGCGAGGAGGCAACAACGTCGGCACCCTGAGCTGGCTGGCGAGCCCGGAGCCCCACTGTCTGTGGGGCTGTGGAAGGGCTGCCAAGGGAAGGCGAGGGCCAGCCACACCTGGCAGTCCTGGCACCTTTGGTGTGGGAGCAGTCGCTGGACGTTCGCCCTTTCGGAGCTGGGCTCTGGAGGCAGCACTGAGAGTGAGCAGGCAACAACGTGGGCACCCTGAGCTGGCTGGCGAGCCCGGAGCCCCACTGTCTGTGGGGCTGTGGAAGGGCTGCCAAGGGAAGGCGAGGGCCAGCCACACCTGGCAGTCCTGGCACCTTTGGTGTGGGAGCAGTCGCTGGACGTTCGCCCTTTCGGAGCTGGGCTCGGGAGGCAGCACTGAGAGCGAGCAGGCAACAACGTCGGCACCCTGAGCTGGCTGGCGAGCCCGGAGCCCCACTGTCTGTGGGGCTGTGGAAGGGCTGCCAAGGGAAGGCGAGGGCCAGCCACACCTGGCAGTCCTGGCACCTTTGGTGTGGGAGCAGTCGCTGGACGTTCGCCCTTTCGGAGCTGGGCTCTGGAGGCAGCACTGAGAGCGAGCAGGCAACAAGGTCGGCACCCTGAGCTGGCTGGCGAGCCCGGAGCCCCAGTGTCTGTGGGGCTGTGGAAGGGCTGCCAAGGGAAGGCGAGGGCCAGCCACACCTGGCAGTCCTGGCACCTTTGGTGTGGGAGCAGTCGCTGGACGTTCGCCCTTTCGGAGCTGGGCTCTGGAGGCAGCACTGAGAGTGAGCAGGCAACAACGTGGGCACCCTGAGCTGGCTGTCGAGCCCGGAGCCCCAGTGTCTGTGGGGCTGTGGAAGGGCTGCCAAGGGAAGGCGAGGGCCAGCCACACCTGGCAGTCCTGGCACCTTTGGTGTGGGAGCAGTCGCTGGACGTTCGCCCTTTCGGAGCTGGGCTCTGGAGGCAGCACTGAGAGCGAGCAGGCAACAAGGTCGGCACCCTGAGCTGGCTGGCGAGCCCGGAGCCCCACTGTCTGTGGGGCTGTGGAAGGGCTGCCAAGGGAAGGCGAGGGCCAGCCACACCTGGCAGTCCTGGCACCTTTGGTGTGGGAGCAGTCGCTGGACGTTCGCCCTTTCGGAGCTGGGCTCTGGAGGCAGCACTGAGAGCGAGCAGGCAACAAGGTCGGCACCCTGAGCTGGCTGGCGAGCCCGGAGCCCCAGTGTCTGTGGGGCTGTGGAAGGGCTGCCAAGGGAAGGCGAGGGCCAGCCACACCTGGCAGTCCTGGCACCTTTGGTGTGGGAGCAGTCGCTGGACGTTCGCCGTTTCGGAGCTGGGCTCTGGAGGCAGCACTGAGAGCGAGCAGGCAACAAGGTCGGCACCCTGAGCTGGCTGGCGAGCCCGGAGCCCCAGTGTCTGTGGGGCTGTGGAAGGGCTGCCAAGGGAAGGCGAGGGCCAGCCACACCTGGCAGTCCTGGCACCTTTGGTGTGGGAGCAGTCGCTGGACGTTCGCCCTTTCGGAGCTGGGCTCTGGAGGCAGCACTGAGAGCGAGCAGGCAACAAGGTCGGCACCCTGAGCTGGCTGGCGAGCCCGGAGCCCCACTGTCTGTGGGGCTGCGGAAGGGCTGCCAAGGGAAGGCGAGGTCCAGCCACACCTGGCAGTCCTGGCACCTTTGGTGTGGGAGCAGTCGCTGGACGTTCACCCTTTCGGAGCTGGGCTCTGGAGGCAGCACTGAGAGCGAGGAGGCAACAACGTGGGCACCCTGAGCTGGCTGGCGAGCCCGGAGCCCCAGTGTCTGTGGGGCTGTGGAAGGGCTGCCAAGGGAAGGCGAGGGCCAGCCACACCTGGCAGTCCTGGCACCTTTGGTGTGGGAGCAGTCGCTGGACGTTCGCCCTTTCGGAGCTGGGCTCTGGAGGCAGCACTGAGAGCGAGCAGGCAACAAGGTCGGCACCCTGAGCTGGCTGGCGAGCCCGGAGCCCCAGTGTCTGTGGGGCTGTGGAAGGGCTGCCAAGGGAAGGCGAGGGCCAGCCACACCTGGCAGTCCTGGCACCTTTGGTGTGGGAGCAGTCGCTGGACGTTCGCCCTTTCGGAGCTGGGCTCTGGAGGCAGCACTGAGAGCGAGCAGGCAACAACGTGGGCACCCTGAGCTGGCTGGTGAGCCCGGAGCCCCAGTGTCTGTGGGGCTGTGGAAGGGCTGCCAAGGGAAGGCGAGGGCCAGCCACACCTGGCAGTCCTGGCACCTTTGGTGTGGGAGCAGTCGCTGGACGTTCGCCCTTTCGGAGCTGGGCTCTGGAGGCAGCACTGAGAGCGAGCAGGCAACAAGGTCGGCACCCTGAGCTGGCTGGCGAGCCCGGAGCCCCACTGTCTGTGGGGCTGTGGAAGGGCTGCCAAGGGAAGGCGAGGGCCAGCCACACCTGGCAGTCCTGGCACCTTTGGTGTGGGAGCAGTCGCTGGACGTTCGCCGTTTCGGAGCTGGGCTCTGGAGGCAGCACTGAGAGCGAGCAGGCAACAAGGTCGGCACCCTGAGCTGGCTGGCGAGCCCGGAGCCCCAGTGTCTGTGGGGCTGTGGAAGGGCTGCCAAGGCAAGGCGAGGGCCAGCCACACCTGGCAGTCCTGGCACCTTTGGTGTGGGAGCAGTCGCTGGACGTTCGCCCTTTCGGAGCTGGGCTCTGGAGGCAGCACTGAGAGCGAGCAGGCAACAAGGTCGGCACCCTGAGCTGGCTGGCGAGCCCGGAGCCCCACTGTCTGTGGGGCTGCGGAAGGGCTGCCAAGGGAAGGCGAGGTCCAGCCACACCTGGCAGTCCTGGCACCTTTGGTGTGGGAGCAGTCGCTGGACGTTCACCCTTTCGGAGCTGGGCTCTGGAGGCAGCACTGAGAGCGAGGAGGCAACAACGTGGGCACCCTGAGCTGGCTGGCGAGCCCGGAGCCCCAGTGTCTGTGGGGCTGTGGAAGGGCTGCCAAGGGAAGGCGAGGGCCAGCCACACCTGGCAGTCCTGGCACCTTTGGTGTGGGAGCAGTCGCTGGACGTTCGCCCTTTCGGAGCTGGGCTCTGGAGGCAGCACTGAGAGCGAGCAGGCAACAAGGTCGGCACCCTGAGCTGGCTGGCGAGCCCGGAGCCCCAGTGTCTGTGGGGCTGTGGAAGGGCTGCCAAGGGAAGGCGAGGGCCAGCCACACCTGGCAGTCCTGGCACCTTTGGTGTGGGAGCAGTCGCTGGACGTTCGCCCTTTCGGAGCTGGGCTCTGGAGGCAGCACTGAGAGCGAGCAGGCAACAACGTCGGCACCCTGAGCTGGGTGGCGAGCCCGGAGCCCCACTGTCTGTGGGGCTGTGGAAGGGCTGCCAAGGGAAGGCGAGGGCCAGCCACACCTGGCAGTCCTGGCACCTTTGGTGTGGGAGCAGTCGCTGGACGTTCGCCCTTTCGGAGCTGGGCTCTGGAGGCAGCACTGAGAGCGAGCAGGCAACAAGGTCGGCACCCTGAGCTGGCTGGCGAGCCCGGAGCCCCACTGTCTGTGGGGCTGTGGAAGGGCTGCCAAGGCAAGGCGAGGGCCAGCCACACCTGGCAGTCCTGGCACCTTTGGTGTGGGAGCAGTCGCTGGACGTTCGCCCTTTCGGAGCTGGGCTCTGGAGGCAGCACTGAGAGCGAGCAGGCAACAAGGTCGGCACCCTGAGCTGGCTGGCGAGCCCGGAGCCCCAGTGTCTGTGGGGCTGTGGAAGGGCTGCCAAGGGAAGGCGAGGGCCAGCCACACCTGGCAGTCCTGGCACCTTTGGTGTGGGAGCAGTCGCTGGACGTTCGCCCTTTCGGAGCTGGGCTCTGGAGGCAGCACTGAGAGTGAGCAGGCAACAACGTGGGCACCCTGAGCTGGCTGTCGAGCCCGGAGCCCCAGTGTCTGTGGGGCTGTGGAAGGGCTGCCAAGGGAAGGCGAGGGCCAGCCACACCTGGCAGTCCTGGCACCTTTGGTGTGGGAGCAGTCGCTGGACGTTCGCCCTTTCGGAGCTGGGCTCTGGAGGCAGCACTGAGAGCGAGGAGGCAACAACGTCGGCACCCTGAGCTGGCTGGCGAGCCCGGAGCCCCACTGTCTGTGGGGCTGTGGAAGGGCTGCCAAGGGAAGGCGAGGGCCAGCCACACCTGGCAGTCCTGGCACCTTTGGTGTGGGAGCAGTCGCTGGACGTTCGCCCTTTCGGAGCTGGGCTCTGGAGGCAGCACTGAGAGTGAGCAGGCAACAAGGTCGGCACCATGAGCTGGCTGTCGAGCCCGGAGCCCCACTGTCTGTGGGGCTGTGGAAGGGCTGCCAAGGGAAGGCGAGGGCCAGCCACACCTGGCAGTCCTGGCACCTTTGGTGTGGGAGCAGTCGCTGGACGTTCGCCCTTTCGGAGCTGGGCTCTGGAGGCAGCACTGAGAGCGAGCAGGCAACAAGGTCGGCACCCTGAGCTGGCTGGCGAGCCCGGAGCCCCAGTGTCTGTGGGGCTGTGGAAGGGCTGCCAAGGGAAGGCGAGGGCCAGCCACACCTGGCAGTCCTGGCACCTTTGGTGTGGGAGCAGTCGCTGGACGTTCGCCCTTTCGGAGCTGGGCTCTGGAGGCAGCACTGAGAGCGAGCAGGCAACAACGTCGGCACCATGAGCTGGCTGGCGAGCCCGGAGCCCCAGTGTCTGTGGGGCTGTGGAAGGGCTGCCAAGGGAAGGCGAGGGCCAGCCACACCTGGCAGTCCTGGCACCTTTGGTGTGGGAGCAGTCGCTGGACGTTCGCCCTTTCGGAGCTGGGCTCTGGAGGCAGCACTGAGAGCGAGCAGGCAACAACGTCGGCACCCTGAGCTGGGTGGCGAGCCCGGAGCCCCAGTGTCTGTGGGGCTGTGGAAGGGCTGCCAAGGGAAGGCGAGGGCCAGCCACACCTGGCAGTCCTGGCACCTTTGGTGTGGGAGCAGTCGCTGGACGTTCGCCCTTTCGGAGCTGGGCTCTGGAGGCAGCACTGAGAGCGAGCAGGCAACAAGGTCGGCACCCTGAGCTGGCTGGCGAGCCCGGAGCCCCAGTGTCTGTGGGGCTGTGGAAGGGCTGCCAAGGGAAGGCGAGGGCCAGCCACACCTGGCAGTCCTGGCACCTTTGGTGTGGGAGCAGTCGCTGGACGTTCGCCCTTTCGGAGCTGGGCTCTGGAGGCAGCACTGAGAGTGAGCAGGCAACAACGTGGGCACCCTGAGCTGGCTGGCGAGCCCGGAGCCCCAGTGTCTGTGGGGCTGTGGAAGGGCTGCCAAGGGAAGGCGAGGGCCAGCCACACCTGGCAGTCCTGGCACCTTTGGTGTGGGAGCAGTCGCTGGACGTTCGCCCTTTCGGAGCTGGGCTCTGGAGGCAGCACTGAGAGCGAGGAGGCAACAACGTCGGCACCCTGAGCTGGCTGGCGAGCCCGGAGCCCCACTGTCTGTGGGGCTGTGGAAGGGCTGCCAAGGAAAGGCGAGGGCCAGCCACACCTGGCAGTCCTGGCACCTTTGGTGTGGGAGCAGTCGCTGGACGTTCGCCCTTTCGGAGCTGGGCTCTGGAGGCAGCACTGAGAGCGAGCAGGCAACAAGGTCGGCACCCTGAGCTGGCTGGCGAGCCCGGAGCCCCACTGTCTGTGGGGCTGTGGAAGGGCTGCCAAGGGAAGGCGAGGGCCAGCCACACCTGGCAGTCCTGGCACCTTTGGTGTGGGAGCAGTCGCTGGACGTTCGCCCTTTCGGAGCTGGGCTCTGGAGGCAGCACTGAGAGTGAGCAGGCAACAACGTGGGCACCCTGAGCTGGCTGGCGAGCCCGGAGCCCCACTGTCTGTGGGGCTGTGGAAGGGCTGCCAAGGGAAGGCGAGGGCCAGCCACACCTGGCAGTCCTGGCACCTTTGGTGTGGGAGCAGTCGCTGGACGTTCGCCCTTTCGGAGCTGGGCTCTGGAGGCAGCACTGAGAGCGAGGAGGCAACAACGTCGGCACCCTGAGCTGGCTGGCGAGCCCGGAGCCCCACTGTCTGTGGGGCTGTGGAAGGGCTGCCAAGGGAAGGCGAGGGCCAGCCACACCTGGCAGTCCTGGCACCTTTGGTGTGGGAGCAGTCGCTGGACGTTCGCCCTTTCGGAGCTGGGCTCTGGAGGCAGCACTGAGAGTGAGCAGGCAACAACGTGGGCACCCTGAGCTGGCTGGCGAGCCCGGAGCCCCACTGTCTGTGGGGCTGTGGAAGGGCTGCCAAGGGAAGGCGAGGGCCAGCCACACCTGGCAGTCCTGGCACCTTTGGTGTGGGAGCAGTCGCTGGACGTTCGCCCTTTCGGAGCTGGGCTCTGGAGGCAGCACTGAGAGCGAGCAGGCAACAAGGTCGGCACCCTGAGCTGGCTGGCGAGCCCGGAGCCCCAGTGTCTGTGGGGCTGTGGAAGGGCTGCCAAGGGAAGGCGAGGGCCAGCCACACCTGGCAGTCCTGGCACCTTTGTTGTGGGAGCAGTCGCTGGACGTTCGCCCTTTCGGAGCTGGGCTCTGGAGGCAGCACTGAGAGCGAGCAGGCAACAAGGTCGGCACCCTGAGCTGGCTGGCGAGCCCGGAGCCCCAGTGTCTGTGGGGCTGTGGAAGGGCTGCCAAGGGAAGGCGAGGGCCAGCCACACCTGGCAGTCCTGGCACCTTTGGTGTGGGAGCAGTCGCTGGACGTTCGCCCTTTCGGAGCTGGGCTCTGGAGGCAGCACTGAGAGTGAGCAGGCAACAACGTGGGCACCCTGAGCTGGCTGTCGAGCCCGGAGCCCCAGTGTCTGTGGGGCTGTGGAAGGGCTGCCAAGGGAAGGCGAGGGCCAGCCACACCTGGCAGTCCTGGCACCTTTGGTGTGGGAGCAGTCGCTGGACGTTCGCCCTTTCGGAGCTGGGCTCTGGAGGCAGCACTGAGAGCGAGCAGGCAACAAGGTCGGCACCCTGAGCTGGCTGGCGAGCCCGGAGCCCCACTGTCTGTGGGGCTGTGGAAGGGCTGCCAAGGGAAGGCGAGGGCCAGCCACACCTGGCAGTCCTGGCACCTTTGGTGTGGGAGCAGTCGCTGGACGTTCGCCCTTTCGGAGCTGGGCTCTGGAGGCAGCACTGAGAGCGAGCAGGCAACAAGGTCGGCACCCTGAGCTGGCTGGCGAGCCCGGAGCCCCAGTGTCTGTGGGGCTGTGGAAGGGCTGCCAAGGGAAGGCGAGGGCCAGCCACACCTGGCAGTCCTGGCACCTTTGGTGTGGGAGCAGTCGCTGGACGTTCGCCCTTTCGGAGCTGGGCTCTGGAGGCAGCACTGAGAGCGAGCAGGCAACAAGGTCGGCACCCTGAGCTGGCTGGCGAGCCCGGAGCCCCAGTGTCTGTGGGGCTGTGGAAGGGCTGCCAAGGGAAGGCGAGGGCCAGCCACACCTGGCAGTCCTGGCACCTTTGGTGTGGGAGCAGTCGCTGGACGTTCGCCCTTTCGGAGCTGGGCTCTGGAGGCAGCACTGAGAGCGAGCAGGCAACAAGGTCGGCACCCTGAGCTGGCTGGCGAGCCCGGAGCCCCACTGTCTGTGGGGCTGCGGAAGGGCTGCCAAGGGAAGGCGAGGTCCAGCCACACCTGGCAGTCCTGGCACCTTTGGTGTGGGAGCAGTCGCTGGACGTTCACCCTTTCGGAGCTGGGCTCTGGAGGCAGCACTGAGAGCGAGGAGGCAACAACGTGGGCACCCTGAGCTGGCTGGCGAGCCCGGAGCCCCAGTGTCTGTGGGGCTGTGGAAGGGCTGCCAAGGGAAGGCGAGGGCCAGCCACACCTGGCAGTCCTGGCACCTTTGGTGTGGGAGCAGTCGCTGGACGTTCGCCCTTTCGGAGCTGGGCTCTGGAGGCAGCACTGAGAGCGAGCAGGCAACAAGGTCGGCACCCTGAGCTGGCTGGCGAGCCCGGAGCCCCAGTGTCTGTGGGGCTGTGGAAGGGCTGCCAAGGGAAGGCGAGGGCCAGCCACACCTGGCAGTCCTGGCACCTTTGGTGTGGGAGCAGTCGCTGGACGTTCGCCCTTTCGGAGCTGGGCTCTGGAGGCAGCACTGAGAGCGAGCAGGCAACAACGTGGGCACCCTGAGCTGGCTGGTGAGCCCGGAGCCCCAGTGTCTGTGGGGCTGTGGAAGGGCTGCCAAGGGAAGGCGAGGGCCAGCCACACCTGGCAGTCCTGGCACCTTTGGTGTGGGAGCAGTCGCTGGACGTTCGCCCTTTCGGAGCTGGGCTCTGGAGGCAGCACTGAGAGCGAGCAGGCAACAAGGTCGGCACCCTGAGCTGGCTGGCGAGCCCGGAGCCCCAGTGTCTGTGGGGCTGTGGAAGGGCTGCCAAGGGAAGGCGAGGGCCAGCCACACCTGGCAGTCCTGGCACCTTTGGTGTGGGAGCAGTCGCTGGACGTTCGCCGTTTCGGAGCTGGGCTCTGGAGGCAGCACTGAGAGCGAGCAGGCAACAACGTCGGCACCCTGAGCTGGCTGGCGAGCCCGGAGCCCCAGTGTCTGTGGGGCTGTGGAAGGGCTGCCAAGGCAAGGCGAGGGCCAGCCACACCTGGCAGTCCTGGCACCTTTGGTGTGGGAGCAGTCGCTGGACGTTCGCCCTTTCGGAGCTGGGCTCTGGAGGCAGCACTGAGAGCGAGCAGGCAACAAGGTCGGCACCCTGAGCTGGCTGGCGAGCCCGGAGCCCCACTGTCTGTGGGGCTGCGGAAGGGCTGCCAAGGGAAGGCGAGGTCCAGCCACACCTGGCAGTCCTGGCACCTTTGGTGTGGGAGCAGTCGCTGGACGTTCACCCTTTCGGAGCTGGGCTCTGGAGGCAGCACTGAGAGCGAGGAGGCAACAACGTGGGCACCCTGAGCTGGCTGGCGAGCCCGGAGCCCCAGTGTCTGTGGGGCTGTGGAAGGGCTGCCAAGGGAAGGCGAGGGCCAGCCACACCTGGCAGTCCTGGCACCTTTGGTGTGGGAGCAGTCGCTGGACGTTCGCCCTTTCGGAGCTGGGCTCTGGAGGCAGCACTGAGAGCGAGCAGGCAACAAGGTCGGCACCCTGAGCTGGCTGGCGAGCCCGGAGCCCCAGTGTCTGTGGGGCTGTGGAAGGGCTGCCAAGGGAAGGCGAGGGCCAGCCACACCTGGCAGTCCTGGCACCTTTGGTGTGGGAGCAGTCGCTGGACGTTCGCCCTTTCGGAGCTGGGCTCTGGAGGCAGCACTGAGAGCGAGCAGGCAACAACGTGGGCACCCTGAGCTGGCTGGTGAGCCCGGAGCCCCAGTGTCTGTGGGGCTGTGGAAGGGCTGCCAAGGGAAGGCGAGGGCCAGCCACACCTGGCAGTCCTGGCACCTTTGGTGTGGGAGCAGTCGCTGGACGTTCGCCCTTTCGGAGCTGGGCTCTGGAGGCAGCACTGAGAGCGAGCAGGCAACAAGGTCGGCACCCTGAGCTGGCTGGCGAGCCCGGAGCCCCACTGTCTGTGGGGCTGCGGAAGGGCTGCCAAGGGAAGGCGAGGGCCAGCCACACCTGGCAGTCCTGGCACCTTTGGTGTGGGAGCAGTCGCTGGACGTTCGCCCTTTCGGAGCTGGGCTCTGGAGGCAGCACTGAGAGCGAGCAGGCAACAACGTCGGCACCCTGAGCTGGGTGGCGAGCCCGGAGCCCCACTGTCTGTGGGGCTGTGGAAGGGCTGCCAAGGGAAGGCGAGGGCCAGCCACACCTGGCAGTCCTGGCACCTTTGGTGTGGGAGCAGTCGCTGGACGTTCGCCCTTTCGGAGCTGGGCTCTGGAGGCAGCACTGAGAGCGAGCAGGCAACAACGTCGGCACCCTGAGCTGGCTGGCGAGCCCGGAGCCCCACTGTCTGTGGGGCTGTGGAAGGGCTGCCAAGGGAAGGCGAGGGCCAGCCACACCTGGCAGTCCTGGCACCTTTGGTGTGGGAGCAGTCGCTGGACGTTCGCCCTTTCGGAGCTGGGCTCTGGAGGCAGCACTGAGAGCGAGGAGGCAACAAGGTCGGCACCCTGAGCTGGCTGGCGAGCCCGGAGCCCCAGTGTCTGTGGGGCTGTGGAAGGGCTGCCAAGGGAAGGCGAGGGCCAGCCACACCTGGCAGTCCTGGCACCTTTGGTGTGGGAGCAGTCGCTGGACGTTCGCCGTTTCGGAGCTGGGCTCTGGAGGCAGCACTGAGAGCGAGCAGGCAACAAGGTCGGCACCCTGAGCTGGCTGGCGAGCCCGGAGCCCCAGTGTCTGTGGGGCTGTGGAAGGGCTGCCAAGGCAAGGCGAGGGCCAGCCACACCTGGCAGTCCTGGCACCTTTGGTGTGGGAGCAGTCGCTGGACGTTCGCCCTTTCGGAGCTGGGCTCTGGAGGCAGCACTGAGAGCGAGCAGGCAACAAGGTCGGCACCCTGAGCTGGCTGGCGAGCCCGGAGCCCCACTGTCTGTGGGGCTGCGGAAGGGCTGCCAAGGGAAGGCGAGGTCCAGCCACACCTGGCAGTCCTGGCACCTTTGGTGTGGGAGCAGTCGCTGGACGTTCGCCCTTTCGGAGCTGGGCTCTGGAGGCAGCACTGAGAGCGAGCAGGCAACAACGTCGGCACCCTGAGCTGGGTGGCGAGCCCGGAGCCCCACTGTCTGTGGGGCTGTGGAAGGGCTGCCAAGGCAAGGCGAGGGCCAGCCACACCTGGCAGTCCTGGCACCTTTGGTGTGGGAGCAGTCGCTGGACGTTCGCCCTTTCGGAGCTGGGCTCTGGAGGCAGCACTGAGAGCGAGCAGGCAACAACGTCGGCACCCTGAGCTGGCTGGCGAGCCCGGAGCCCCAGTGTCTGTGGGGCTGTGGAAGGGCTGCCAAGGGAAGGCGAGGGCCAGCCACACCTGGCAGTCCTGGCACCTTTGGTGTGGGAGCAGTCGCTGGACGTTCGCCCTTTCGGAGCTGGGCTCTGGAGGCAGCACTGAGAGCGAGCAGGCAACAAGGTCGGCACCCTGAGCTGGCTGGCGAGCCCGGAGCCCCAGTGTCTGTGGGGCTGTGGAAGGGCTGCCAAGGCAAGGCGAGGGCCAGCCACACCTGGCAGTCCTGGCACCTTTGGTGTGGGAGCAGTCGCTGGACGTTCGCCCTTTCGGAGCTGGGCTCTGGAGGCAGCACTGAGAGCGAGCAGGCAACAACGTGGGCACCCTGAGCTGGCTGGCGAGCCCGGAGCCCCACTGTCTGTGGGGCTGCGGAAGGGCTGCCAAGGGAAGGCGAGGTCCAGCCACACCTGGCAGTCCTGGCACCTTTGGTGTGGGAGCAGTCGCTGGACGTTCGCCCTTTCGGAGCTGGGCTCTGGAGGCAGCACTGAGAGCGAGCAGGCAACAACGTCGGCACCCTGAGCTGGGTGGCGAGCCCGGAGCCCCACTGTCTGTGGGGCTGTGGAAGGGCTGCCAAGGGAAGGCGAGGGCCAGCCACACCTGGCAGTCCTGGCACCTTTGGTGTGGGAGCAGTCGCTGGACGTTCGCCCTTTCGGAGCTGGGCTCTGGAGGCAGCACTGAGAGCGAGCAGGCAACAAGGTCGGCACCCTGAGCTGGCTGGCGAGCCCGGAGCCCCACTGTCTGTGGGGCTGTGGAAGGGCTGCCAAGGGAAGGCGAGGGCCAGCCACACCTGGCAGTCCTGGCACCTTTGGTGTGGGAGCAGTCGCTGGACGTTCGCCCTTTCGGAGCTGGGCTCTGGAGGCAGCACTGAGAGCGAGCAGGCAACAACGTGGGCACCCTGAGCTGGCTGGCGAGCCCGGAGCCCCAGTGTCTGTGGGGCTGTGGAAGGGCTGCCAAGGGAAGGCGAGGGCCAGCCACACCTGGCAGTCCTGGCACCTTTGGTGTGGGAGCAGTCGCTGGACGTTCGCCCTTTCGGAGCTGGGCTCTGGAGGCAGCACTGAGAGCGAGCAGGCAACAACGTGGGCACCCTGAGCTGGCTGGCGAGCCCGGAGCCCCAGTGTCTGTGGGGCTGTGGAAGGGCTGCCAAGGGAAGGCGAGGGCCAGCCACACCTGGCAGTCCTGGCACCTTTGGTGTGGGAGCAGTCGCTGGACGTTCGCCCTTTCGGAGCTGGGCTCTGGAGGCAGCACTGAGAGCGAGCAGGCAACAAGGTCGGCACCCTGAGCTGGCTGGCGAGCCCGGAGCCCCAGTGTCTGTGGGGCTGTGGAAGGGCTGCCAAGGGAAGGCGAGGGCCAGCCACACCTGGCAGTCCTGGCACCTTTGGTGTGGGAGCAGTCGCTGGACGTTCGCCCTTTCGGAGCTGGGCTCTGGAGGCAGCACTGAGAGTGAGCAGGCAACAACGTGGGCACCCTGAGCTGGGTGGCGAGCCCGGAGCCCCAGTGTCTGTGGGGCTGTGGAAGGGCTGCCAAGGGAAGGCGAGGGCCAGCCACACCTGGCAGTCCTGGCACCTTTGGTGTGGGAGCAGTCGCTGGACGTTCGCCCTTTCGGAGCTGGGCTCTGGAGGCAGCACTGAGAGCGAGCAGGCAACAACGTCGGCACCCTGAGCTGGCTGGCGAGCCCGGAGCCCCACTGTCTGTGGGGCTGTGGAAGGGCTGCCAAGGCAAGGCAAGGGCCAGCCACACCTGGCAGTCCTGGCACCTTTGGTGTGGGAGCAGTCGCTGGACGTTCGCCCTTTCGGAGCTGGGCTCTGGAGGCAGCACTGAGAGTGAGCAGGCAACAACGTGGGCACCCTGAGCTGGCTGGCGAGCCCGGAGCCCCAGTGTCTGTGGGGCTGTGGAAGGGCTGCCAAGGGAAGGCGAGGGCCAGCCACACCTGGCAGTCCTGGCACCTTTGGTGTGGGAGCAGTCGCTGGACGTTCGCCCTTTCGGAGCTGGGCTCTGGAGGCAGCACTGAGAGCGAGCAGGCAACAACGTCGGCACCCTGAGCTGGCTGGCGAGCCCGGAGCCCCAGTGTCTGTGGGGCTGTGGAAGGGCTGCCAAGGGAAGGCGAGGGCCAGCCACACCTGGCAGTCCTGGCACCTTTGGTGTGGGAGCAGTCGCTGGACGTTCGCCCTTTCGGAGCTGGGCTCTGGAGGCAGCACTGAGAGCGAGCAGGCAACAAGGTCGGCACCCTGAGCTGGCTGGCGAGCCCGGAGCCCCACTGTCTGTGGGCCTGTGGAAGGGCTGCCAAGGGAAGGCGAGGGCCAGCCACACCTGGCAGTCCTGGCACCTTTGGTGTGGGAGCAGTCGCTGGACGTTCGCCCTTTCGGAGCTGGGCTCTGGAGGCAGCACTGAGAGCGAGCAGGCAACAACGTGGGCACCCTGAGCTGGCTGGCAAGCCCGGAGCCCCAGTGTCTGTGGGGCTGTGGAAGGGCTGCCAAGGGAAGGCGAGGGCCAGCCACACCTGGCAGTCCTGGCACCTTTGGTGTGGGAGCAGTCGCTGGACGTTCGCCGTTTTGGAGCTGGGCTCTGGAGGCAGCACTGAGAGCGAGGAGGCAACAACGTCGGCACCCTGAGCTGGCTGTCGAGCCCGGAGCCCCAGTGTCTGTGGGGCTGTGGAAGGGCTGCCAAGGGAAGGCGAGGGCCAGCCACACCTGGCAGTCCTGGCACCTTTGGTGTGGGAGCAGTCGCTGGACGTTCGCCCTTTCGGAGCTGGGCTCTGGAGGCAGCACTGAGAGCGAGCAGGCAACAAGGTCGGCACCCTGAGCTGGCTGGCGAGCCCGGAGCCCCACTGTCTGTGGGGCTGTGGAAGGGCTGCCAAGGGAAGGCGAGGGCCAGCCACACCTGGCAGTCCTGGCACCTTTGGTGTGGGAGCAGTCGCTGGACGTTCGCCCTTTCGGAGCTGGGCTCTGGAGGCAGCACTGAGAGCGAGCAGGCAACAAGGTCGGCACCCTGAGCTGGCTGTCGAGCCCGGAGCCCCAGTGTCTGTGGGGCTGTGGAAGGGCTGCCAAGGGAAGGCGAGGGCCAGCCACACCTGGCAGTCCTGGCACCTTTGGTGTGGGAGCAGTCGCTGGACGTTCGCCCTTTCGGAGCTGGGCTCTGGAGGCAGCACTGAGAGCGAGCAGGCAACAAGGTCGGCACCCTGAGCTGGCTGGCGAGCCCGGAGCCCCACTGTCTGTGGGCCTGTGGAAGGGCTGCCAAGGGAAGGCGAGGGCCAGCCACACCTGGCAGTCCTGGCACCTTTGGTGTGGGAGCAGTCGCTGGACGTTCGCCCTTTCGGAGCTGGGCTCTGGAGGCAGCACTGAGAGTGAGCAGGCAACAACGTCGGCACCCTGAGCTGGCTGTCGAGCCCGGAGCCCCAGTGTCTGTGGGGCTGTGGAAGGGCTGCCAAGGGAAGGCGAGGGCCAGCCACACCTGGCAGTCCTGGCACCTTTGGTGTGGGAGCAGTCGCTGGACGTTCGCCCTTTCGGAGCTGGGCTCTGGAGGCAGCACTGAGAGCGAGGAGGCAACAAGGTCGGCACCCTGAGCTGGCTGGCGAGCCCGGAGCCCCAGTGTCTGTGGGGCTGTGGAAGGGCTGCCAAGGGAAGGCGAGGGCCAGCCACACCTGGCAGTCCTGGCACCTTTGGTGTGGGAGCAGTCGCTGGACGTTCGCCGTTTCGGAGCTGGGCTCTGGAGGCAGCACTGAGAGCGAGCAGGCAACAAGGTCGGCACCCTGAGCTGGCTGGCGAGCCCGGAGCCCCACTGTCTGTGGGGCTGTGGAAGGGCTGCCAAGGCAAGGCGAGGGCCAGCCACACCTGGCAGTCCTGGCACCTTTGGTGTGGGAGCAGTCGCTGGACGTTCGCCCTTTCGGAGCTGGGCTCTGGAGGCAGCACTGAGAGCGAGCAGGCAACAACGTCGGCACCCTGAGCTGGCTGGCGAGCCCGGAGCCCCACTGTCTGTGGGCCTGTGGAAGGGCTGCCAAGGGAAGGCGAGGGCCAGCCACACCTGGCAGTCCTGGCACCTTTGGTGTGGGAGCAGTCGCTGGACGCTCGCCCTTTCGGAGCTGGGCTCGGGAGGCAGCACTGAGAGCGAGCAGGCAACAAGGTCGGCACCCTGAGCTGGCTGGCAAGCCCGGAGCCCCAGTGTCTGTGGGGCTGTGGAAGGGCTGCCAAGGGAAGGCGAGGGCCAGCCACACCTGGCAGTCCTGGCACCTTTGGTGTGGGAGCAGTCGCTGGACGTTCGCCCTTTCGGAGCTGGGCTCTGGAGGCAGCACTGAGAGGGAGGAGGCAACAACGTCGGCACCCTGAGCTGGCTGGCGAGCCCGGAGCCCCACTGTCTGTGGGGCTGTGGAAGGGCTGCCAAGGGAAGGCGAGGGCCAGCCACACCTGGCAGTCCTGGCACCTTTGGTGTGGGAGCAGTCGCTGGACGTTCGCCCTTTCGGAGCTGGGCTCTGGAGGCAGCACTGAGAGCGAGCAGGCAACAAGGTCGGCACCCTGAGCTGGCTGTCGAGCCCGGAGCCCCAGTGTCTGTGGGGGCTGTGGAAGGGCTGCCAAGGGAAGGCGAGGGCCAGCCACACCTGGCAGTCCTGGCACCTTTGGTGTGGGAGCAGTCGCTGGACGTCGCCCTTTCGGAGCTGGCTCTGGGAGGCAGCACTGAGAGCGAGCAGGCAACAAGGTCGGCACCCTGAGCTGGCTGGCGAGCCCGGAGCCCCACTGTCTGTGGGGCTGTGGAAGGGCTGCCAAGGGAAGGCGAGGGCCAGCCACACCTGGCAGTCCTGGCACCTTTGGTGTGGGAGCAGTCGCTGGACGTTCGCCCTTTCGGAGCTGGGCTCTGGAGGCAGCACTGAGAGCGAGCAGGCAAGAACGTGGGCACCCTGAGCTGGCTGGCGAGCCCGGAGCCCCAGTGTCTGTGGGGCTGTGGAAGGGCTGCCAAGGGAAGGCGAGGGCCAGCCACACCTGGCAGTCCTGGCACCTTTGGTGTGGGAGCAGTCGCTGGACGTTCGCCCTTTCGGAGCTGGGCTCTGGAGGCAGCACTGAGAGCGAGCAGGCAACAACGTCGGCACCCTGAGCTGGCTGGCGAGCCCGGAGCCCCACTGTCTGTGGGCCTGTGGAAGGGCTGCCAAGGGAAGGCGAGGGCCAGCCACACCTGGCAGTCCTGGCACCTTTGGTGTGGGAGCAGTCGCTGGACGCTCGCCCTTTCGGAGCTGGGCTCGGGAGGCAGCACTGAGAGCGAGCAGGCAACAAGGTCGGCACCCTGAGCTGGCTGTCGAGCCCGGAGCCCCAGTGTCTGTGGGGCTGTGGAAGGGCTGCCAAGGCAAGGCGAGGGCCAGCCACACCTGGCAGTCCTGGCACCTTTGGTGTGGGAGCAGTCGCTGGACGTTCGCCCTTTCGGAGCTGGGCTCTGGAGGCAGCACTGAGAGCGAGCAGGCAACAAGGTCGGCACCCTGAGCTGGCTGGCGAGCCCGGAGCCCCAGTGTCTGTGGGGCTGTGGAAGGGCTGCCAAGGCAAGGCGAGGGCCAGCCACACCTGGCAGTCCTGGCACCTTTGGTGTGGGAGCAGTCGCTGGACGTTCGCCCTTTCGGAGCTGGGCTCTGGAGGCAGCACTGAGAGCGAGCAGGCAACAAGGTCGGCACCCTGAGCTGGCTGGCGAGCCCGGAGCCCCAGTGTCTGTGGGGCTGTGGAAGGGCTGCCAAGGGAAGGCGAGGCCAGCCACACCTGGCAGTCCTGGCACCTTTGGTGTGGGAGCAGTCGCTGGACGTTCGCCCTTTCGGAGCTGGGCTCTGGAGGCAGCACTGAGAGCGAGCAGGCAACAACGTCGGCACCCTGAGCTGGCTGGCGAGCCCGGAGCCCCAGTGTCTGTGGGGGCTGTGGAAGGCTGCCAAGGCAAGGCGAGGGCCAGCCACACCTGGCAGTCCTGGCACCTTTGGTGTGGGAGCAGTCGCTGGACGTTCGCCCTTTCGGAGCTGGGCTCTGGAGGCAGCACTGAGAGCGAGCAGGCAACAAGGTCGGCACCCTGAGCTGGCTGTCGAGCCCGGAGCCCCACTGTCTGTGGGGCTGTGGAAGGGCTGCCAAGGGAAGGCGAGGGCCAGCCACACCTGGCAGTCCTGGCACCTTTGGTGTGGGAGCAGTCGCTGGACGTTCGCCCTTTCGGAGCTGGGCTCTGGAGGCAGCACAGAGCGAGCAGGCAACAACGTCGGCACCCTGAGCTGGCTGGCGAGCCCGGAGCCCCACTGTCTGTGGGGCTGTGGAAGGGCTGCCAAGGGAAGGCGAGGGCCAGCCACACCTGGCAGTCCTGGCACCTTTGGTGTGGGAGCAGTCGCTGGACGTTCGCCCTTTCGGAGCTGGGCTCTGGAGGCAGCACTGAGAGCGAGCAGGCAACAAGGTCGGCACCCTGAGCTGGCTGGCGAGCCCGGAGCCCCAGTGTCTGTGGGGCTGTGGAAGGGCTGCCAAGGGAAGGCGAGGGCCAGCCACACCTGGCAGTCCTGGCACCTTTGGTGTGGGAGCAGTCGCTGGACGTTCGCCCTTTCGGAGCTGGGCTCTGGAGGCAGCACTGAGAGCGAGCAGGCAACAAGGTCGGCACCCTGAGCTGGCTGGCGAGCCCGGAGCCCCAGTGTCTGTGGGGCTGTGGAAGGGCTGCCAAGGGAAGGCGAGGGCCAGCCACACCTGGCAGTCCTGGCACCTTTGGTGTGGGAGCAGTCGCTGGACGTTCGCCGTTTCGGAGCTGGGCTCTGGAGGCAGCACTGAGAGCGAGCAGGCAACAAGGTCGGCACCCTGAGCTGGCTGGCGAGCCCGGAGCCCCAGTGTCTGTGGGGCTGTGGAAGGGCTGCCAAGGGAAGGCGAGGGCCAGCCACACCTGGCAGTCCTGGCACCTTTGGTGTGGGAGTAGTCGCTGGACGTTCGCCCTTTCGGAGCTGGGCTCTGGAGGCAGCACTGAGAGCGAGCAGGCAACAAGGTCGGCACCCTGAGCTGGCTGGCGAGCCCGGAGCCCCACTGTCTGTGGGGCTGTGGAAGGGCTGCCAAGGGAAGGCGAGGGCCAGCCACACCTGGCAGTCCTGGCACCTTTGGTGTGGGAGCAGTCGCTGGACGTTCGCCGTTTCGGAGCTGGGCTCTGGAGGCAGCACTGAGAGCGAGCAGGCAACAAGGTCGGCACCCTGAGCTGGCTGGCGAGCCCGGAGCCCCAGTGTCTGTGGGGCTGTGGAAGGGCTGCCAAGGCAAGGCGAGGGCCAGCCACACCTGGCAGTCCTGGCACCTTTGGTGTGGGAGCAGTCGCTGGACGTTCGCCCTTTCGGAGCTGGGCTCTGGAGGCAGCACTGAGAGCGAGCAGGCAACAAGGTCGGCACCCTGAGCTGGCTGGCGAGCCCGGAGCCCCAGTGTCTGTGGGGCTGTGGAAGGGCTGCCCAAGGGAAGGCGAGGGCCAGCCACACCTGGCAGTCCTGGCACCTTTGGTGTGGGAGCAGTCGCTGGACGTTCGCCCTTTCGGAGCTGGGCTCTGGAGGCAGCACTGAGAGCGAGCAGGCAACAAGGTCGGCACCCTGAGCTGGCTGTCGAGCCCGGAGACCCAGTGTCTGTGGGCTGTGGAAGGGCTGCCAAGGGAAGGCGAGGGCCAGCCACACCTGGCAGTCCTGGCACCTTTGGTGTGGGAGCAGTCGCTGGACGTTCGCCCTTTCGGAGCTGGGCTCTGGAGGCAGCACTGAGAGCGAGCAGGCAACAAGGTCGGCACCCTGAGCTGGCTGTCGAGCCCGGAGCCCCAGTGTCTGTGGGGCTGTGGAAGGGCTGCCAAGGCAAGGCGAGGGCCAGCCACACCTGGCAGTCCTGGCACCTTTGGTGTGGGAGCAGTCGCTGGACGTTCGCCCTTTCGGAGCTGGGCTCTGGAGGCAGCACTGAGAGCGAGCAGGCAACAACGTCGGCACCCTGAGCTGGCTGGCGAGCCCGGAGCCCCACTGTCTGTGGGGCTGTGGAAGGGCTGCCAAGGGAAGGCGAGGGCCAGCCACACCTGGCAGTCCTGGCACCTTTGGTGTGGGAGCAGTCGCTGGACGTTCGCCGTTTTGGAGCTGGGCTCTGGAGGCAGCACTGAGAGCGAGGAGGCAACAAGGTCGGCACCCTGAGCTGGCTGGCGAGCCCGGAGCCCCACTGTCTGTGGGGCTGTGGAAGGGCTGCCAAGGAAGGCGAGGGCCAGCCACACCTGGCAGTCCTGGCACCTTTGGTGTGGGAGCAGTCGCTGGACGTTCGCCCTTTCGGAGCTGGGCTCTGGAGGCAGCACTGAGAGCGAGCAGGCAACAAGGTCGGCACCCTGAGCTGGCTGGCGAGCCCGGAGCCCCACTGTCTGTGGGGCTGTGGAAGGGCTGCCAAGGGAAGCGAGGGCCAGCCACACCTGGCAGTCCTGGCACCTTTGGTGTGGGAGTAGTCGCTGGACGTTCGCCCTTTCGGAGCTGGGCTCTGGAGGCAGCACTGAGAGCGAGCAGGCAACAAGGTCGGCACCCTGAGCTGGCTGTCGAGCCCGGAGCCCCACTGTCTGTGGGGCTGTGGAAGGGCTGCCAAGGGAAGGCGAGGGCCAGCCACCCCTGGCAGTCCTGGCACCTTTGGTGTGGGAGCAGTCGCTGGACGTTCGCCCTTTCGGAGCTGGGCTCTGGAGGCAGCACTGAGAGCGAGCAGGCAACAAGGTCGGCACCCTGAGCTGGCTGGCGAGCCCGGAGCCCCACTGTCTGTGGGGCTGTGGAAGGGCTGCCAAGGCAAGGCGAGGGCCAGCCACACCTGGCAGTCCTGGCACCTTTGGTGTGGGAGCAGTCGCTGGACGTTCGCCCTTTCGGAGCTGGGCTCTGGAGGCAGCACTGAGAGCGAGGAGGCAACAACGTCGGCACCCTGAGCTGGCTGGCGAGCCCGGAGCCCCAGTGTCTGTGGGGCTGTGGAAGGGCTGCCAAGGGAACGCGAGGGCCAGCCACACCTGGCAGTCCTGGCACCTTTGGTGTGGGAGCAGTCGCTGGACGTTCGCCCTTTCGGAGCTGGGCTCTGGAGGCAGCACTGAGAGCGAGCAGGCAACAAGGTCGGCACCCTGAGCTGGCTGTCGAGCCCGGAGCCCCAGTGTCTGTGGGGCTGTGGAAGGGCTGCCAAGGCAAGGCGAGGGCCAGCCACACCTGGCAGTCCTGGCACCTTTGGTGTGGGAGCAGTCGCTGGACGTTCGCCCTTTCGGAGCTGGGCTCTGGGAGGCAGCACTGAGAGCGAGCAGGCAACAACGTCGGCACCCTGAGCTGGCTGGCGAGCCCGGAGCCCCAGTGTCTGTGGGGCTGTGGAAGGGCTGCCAAGGAAGGCGAGGGCCAGCCACACCTGGCAGTCCTGGCACCTTTGGTGTGGGAGCAGTCGCTGGACGTTCGCCGTTTTGGAGCTGGGCTCTGGAGGCAGCACTGAGAGCGAGGAGGCAACAAGGTCGGCACCCTGAGCTGGCTGGCGAGCCCGGAGCCCCAGTGTCTGTGGGCCTGTGGAAGGGCTGCCAAGGGAAGGCGAGGGCCAGCCACACCTGGCAATCCTGGCACCTTTGGTGTGGGAGCAGTCGCTGGACGTTCGCCTTTCGGAGCTGGGCTCTGGAGGCAGCACTGAGAGCGAGCAGGCAACAAGGTCGGCACCCTGAGCTGGCTGGCGAGCCCGGAGCCCAGTGTCTGTGGGGCTGTGGAAGGGCTGCCAAGGGAAGGCGAGGGCCAGCCACACCTGGCAGTCCTGGCACCTTTGGTGTGGGAGCAGTCGCTGGACGTTCGCCCTTTCGGAGCTGGGCTCTGGAGGCAGCACTGAGAGTGAGCAGGCAACAACGTGGGCACCCTGAGCTGGCTGGCGAGCCCGGAGCCCCAGTGTCTGTGGGGCTGTGGAAGGGCTGCCAAGGGAAGGCGAGGGCCAGCCACACCTGGCAGTCCTGCACCTTTGGTGTGGGAGCAGTCGCTGGACGTTCGCCCTTTCGGAGCTGGGCTCTGGAGGCAGCACTGAGAGCGAGCAGGCAACAAGGTCGGCACCCTGAGCTGGCTGGCGAGCCCGGAGCCCCACTGTCTGTGGGGCTGTGGAAGGGCTGCCAAGGGAAGGCGAGGGCCAGCCACACCTGGCAGTCCTGGCACCTTTGGTGTGGGAGCAGTCGCTGGACGTTCGCCCTTTCGGAGCTGGGCTCTGGAGGCAGCACTGAGAGCGAGCAGGCAACAAGGTCGGCACCCTGAGCTGGCTGGCGAGCCCGGAGCCCCAGTGTCTGTGGGGCTGTGGAAGGGCTGCCAAGGGAAGGCGAGGGCCAGCCACACCTGGCAGTTCCTGGCACCTTTGGTGTGGAGCAGTCGCTGGACGTTCGCCCGTTTCGGAGCTGGGCTCTGGAGGCAGCACTGAGAGCGAGCAGGCAACAAGGTCGGCACCCTGAGCTGGGCTGGCGAGCCCGGAGCCCCAGTGTCTGTGGGGCTGTGGAAGGGCTGCCAAGGGAAGGCGAGGGCCAGCCACACCTGGCAGTCCTGGCACCTTTGGTGTGGGAGCAGTCGCTGGACGTTCGCCCTTTCGGAGCTGGGCTCTGGAGGCAGCACTGAGAGCGAGCAGGCAACAAGGTCGGCACCCTGAGCTGGCTGTCGAGCCCGGAGCCCCAGTGTCTGTGGGGCTGTGGAAGGGCTGCCAAGGGAAGCGAGGGCCAGCCACACCTGGCAGTCCTGGCACCTTTGGTGTGGGAGCAGTCGCTGGACGTTCGCCCTTTCGGAGCTGGGCTCTGGAGGCAGCACTGAGAGCGAGCAGGCAACAAGGTCGGCACCCTGAGCTGGCTGGCGAGCCCGGAGCCCCACTGTCTGTGGGGCTGTGGAAGGGCTGCCAAGGGAAGGCGAGGGCCAGCCACACCTGGCAGTCCTGGCACCTTTGGTGTGGGAGCAGTCGCTGGACGTTCGCCCTTTCGGAGCTGGGCTCTGGAGGCAGCACTGAGAGCGAGGAGGCAACAACGTCGGCACCCTGAGCTGGCTGGCGAGCCCGGAGCCCCAGTGTCTGTGGGGCTGTGGAAGGGCTGCCAAGGGAAGGCGAGGGCCAGCCACACCTGGCAGTCCTGGCACCTTTGGTGTGGGAGCAGTCGCTGGACGTTCGCCCTTTCGGAGCTGGGCTCTGGAGGCAGCACTGAGAGCGAGGAGGCAACAAGGTCGGCACCCTGAGCTGGCTGGCGAGCCCGGAGCCCCAGTGTCTGTGGGGCTGTGGAAGGGCTGCCAAGGGAAGGCGAGGGCCAGCCACACCTGGCAGTCCTGGCACCTTTGGTGTGGGAGCAGTCGCTGGACGTTCGCCGTTTCGGAGCTGGGCTCTGGAGGCAGCACTGAGAGCGAGCAGGCAACAACGTCGGCACCCTGAGCTGGCTGGCGAGCCCGGAGCCCCACTGTCTGTGGGGCTGTGGAAGGGCTGCCAAGGCAAGGCGAGGGCCAGCCACACCTGGCAGTCCTGGCACCTTTGGTGTGGGAGCAGTCGCTGGACGTTCGCCCTTTCGGAGCTGGGCTCTGGAGGCAGCACTGAGAGCGAGCAGGCAACAAGGTCGGCACCCTGAGCTGGCTGGCGAGCCCGGAGCCCCAGTGTCTGTGGGGCTGTGGAAGGGCTGCCAAGGGAAGGCGAGGGCCAGCCACACCTGGCAGTCCTGGCACCTTTGGTGTGGGAGCAGTCGCTGGACGTTCGCCCTTTCGGAGCTGGGCTCTGGAGGCAGCACTGAGAGCGAGCAGGCAACAAGGTCGGCACCCTGAGCTGGCTGTCGAGCCCGGAGCCCAGTGTCTGTGGGGCTGTGGAAGGGCTGCCAAGGGAAGGCGAGGGCCAGCCACACCTGGCAGTCCTGGCACCTTTGGTGTGGGAGCAGTCGCTGGACGTTCGCCCTTTCGGAGCTGGGCTCTGGAGGCAGCACTGAGAGCGAGGAGGCAACAAGGTCGGCACCCTGAGCTGGCTGGCGAGCCCGGAGCCCCAGTGTCTGTGGGGCTGTGGAAGGGCTGCCAAGGGAAGGCGAGGGCCAGCCACACCTGGCAGTCCTGGCACCTTTGGTGTGGGAGCAGTCGCTGGACGTTCGCCGTTTCGGAGCTGGGCTCTGGAGGCAGCACTGAGAGCGAGCAGGCAACAAGGTCGGCACCCTGAGCTGGCTGTCGAGCCCGGAGCCCCAGTGTCTGTGGGGCTGTGGAAGGGCTGCCAAGGGAAGGCGAGGGCCAGCCACACCTGGCAGTCCTGGCACCTTTGGTGTGGGAGCAGTCGCTGGACGTTCGCCCTTTCGGAGCTGGGCTCTGGAGGCAGCACTGAGAGCGAGCAGGCAACAACGTCGGCACCCTGAGCTGGCTGTCGAGCCCGGAGCCCCAGTGTCTGTGGGGCTGTGGAAGGGCTGCCAAGGGAAGGCGAGGGCCAGCCACACCTGGCAGTCCTGGCACCTTTGGTGTGGGAGCAGTCGCTGGACGTTCGCCCTTTCGGAGCTGGGCTCTGGAGGCAGCACTGAGAGCGAGCAGGCAACAACGTCGGCACCATGAGCTGGCTGGCGAGCCCGGAGCCCCACTGTCTGTGGGGCTGTGGAAGGGCTGCCAAGGGAAGGCGAGGGCCAGCCACACCTGGCAGTCCTGGCACCTTTGGTGTGGGAGCAGTCGCTGGACGTTCGCCCTTTCGGAGCTGGGCTCTGGAGGCAGCACTGAGAGCGAGCAGGCAACAACGTCGGCACCCTGAGCTGGCTGGCGAGCCCGGAGCCCCAGTGTCTGTGGGGCTGTGGAAGGGCTGCCAAGGGAAGGCGAGGGCCAGCCACACCTGGCAGTCCTGGCACCTTTGGTGTGGGAGCAGTCGCTGGACGTTCGCCCTTTCGGAGCTGGGCTCTGGAGGCAGCACTGAGAGCGAGCAGGCAACAAGGTCGGCACCCTGAGCTGGCTGGCGAGCCCGGAGCCCCAGTGTCTGTGGGGCTGTGGAAGGGCTGCCAAGGCAAGGCGAGGGCCAGCCACACCTGGCAGTCCTGGCACCTTTGGTGTGGGAGCAGTCGCTGGACGTTCGCCCTTTCGGAGCTGGGCTCTGGAGGCAGCACTGAGAGCGAGCAGGCAACAAGGTCGGCACCCTGAGCTGGCTGTCGAGCCCGGAGCCCCAGTGTCTGTGGGGCTGTGGAAGGGCTGCCAAGGGAAGGCGAGGGCCAGCCACACCTGGCAGTCCTGGCACCTTTGGTGTGGGAGCAGTCGCTGGACGTTCGCCCTTTCGGAGCTGGGCTCTGGAGGCAGCACTGAGAGCGAGCAGGCAACAAGGTCGGCACCCTGAGCTGGCTGGCGAGCCCGGAGCCCCACTGTCTGTGGGGCTGTGGAAGGGCTGCCAAGGGAAGGCGAGGGCCAGCCACACCTGGCAGTCCTGGCACCTTTGGTGTGGGAGCAGTCGCTGGACGTTCGCCCTTTCGGAGCTGGGCTCTGGAGGCAGCACTGAGAGCGAGCAGGCAACAAGGTCGGCACCCTGAGCTGGCTGGCGAGCCCGGAGCCCCAGTGTCTGTGGGGCTGTGGAAGGGCTGCCAAGGGAAGGCGAGGCCAGCCACACCTGGCAGTCCTGGCACCTTTGGTGTGGGAGCAGTCGCTGACGTTCGCCCTTTCGGAGCTGGGCTCTGGAGGCAGCACTGAGAGTGAGCAGGCAACAACGTGGGCACCCTGAGCTGGCTGTCGAGCCTGGAGCCCCAGTGTCTGTGGGGCTGTGGAAGGGCTGCCAAGGCAAGGCGAGGGCCAGCACACCTGGCAGTCCTGGCACCTTTGGTGTGGGAGCAGTCGCTGGACGTTCGCCCTTTCGGAGCTGGGCTCTGGAGGCAGCACTGAGAGCGAGGAGGCAACAAGGTCGGCACCCTGAGCTGGCTGGCGAGCCCGGAGCCCCACTGTCTGTGGGGCTGTGGAAGGGCTGCCAAGGGAAGGCGAGGGCCAGCCACACCTGGCAGTCCTGGCACCTTTGGTGTGGGAGCAGTCGCTGACGTTCGCCGTTTCGGGAGCTGGGCTCTGGAGGCAGCACTGAGAGCGAGCAGGCAACAACGTCGGCACCCTGAGCTGGCTGGCGAGCCCGGAGCCCCACTGTCTGTGGGGCTGTGGAAGGGCTGCCAAGGGCAAGGCGAGGGCCAGCCACACCTGGCAGTCCTGGCACCTTTGGTGTGGGAGCAGTCGCTGGACGTTCGCCCCTTTCGGAGCTGGGCTCTGGAGGCAGCACTGAGAGCGAGCAGGCAACAAGGTCGGCACCCTGAGCTGGCTGGCGAGCCCGGAGCCCCACTGTCTGTGGGCCTGTGGAAGGGCTGCCAAGGGAAGGCGAGGGCCAGCCACACCTGGCAGTCCTGGCACCTTTGGTGTGGGAGCAGTCGCTGGACGCTCGCCCTTTCGGAGCTGGGCTCTGGAGGCAGCACTGAGAGCGAGCAGGCAACAAGGTCGGCACCCTGAGCTGGCTGGCGAGCCCGGAGCCCCAGTGTCTGTGGGCTGTGGAAGGGCTGCCAAGGGAAGGCGAGGGCCAGCCACACCTGGCAGTCCTGGCACCTTTGGTGTGGGAGCAGTCGCTGGACGTTCGCCCTTTCGGAGCTGGGCTCTGGAGGCAGCACTGAGAGCGAGCAGGCAACAACGTCGGCACCCTGAGCTGGCTGGCGAGCCCGGAGCCCCACTGTCTGTGGGGCTGTGGAAGGGCTGCCAAGGCAAGGCGAGGGCCAGCCACACCTGGCAGTCCTGGCACCTTTGGTGTGGGAGCAGTCGCTGGACGTTCGCCCTTTCGGAGCTGGGCTCTGGAGGCAGCACTGAGAGCGAGCAGGCAACAAGGTCGGCACCCTGAGCTGGCTGTCGAGCCCGGAGCCCCAGTGTCTGTGGGGCTGTGGAAGGGCTGCCAAGGGAAGGCGAGGGCCAGCCACACCTGGCAGTCCTGGCACCTTGGTGTGGGAGCAGTCGCTGGACGTTCGCCCTTTCGGAGCTGGGCTCTGGAGGCAGCACTGAGAGCGAGCAGGCAACAACGTGGGCACCCTGAGCTGGCTGGCGAGCCCGGAGCCCCACTGTCTGTGGGGCTGTGGAAGGGCTGCCAAGGGAAGGCGAGGGCCAGCCACACCTGGCAGTCCTGGCACCTTTGGTGTGGGAGCAGTCGCTGGACGTTCGCCCTTTCGGAGCTGGGCTCTGGAGGCAGCACTGAGAGCGAGCAGGCAACAACGTCGGCACCCTGAGCTGGCTGTCGAGCCCGGAGCCCCAGTGTCTGTGGGGCTGTGGAAGGGCTGCCAAGGCAAGGCGAGGGCCAGCCACACCTGGCAGTCCTGGCACCTTTGGTGTGGGAGCAGTCGCTGGACGTTCGCCGTTTCGGAGCTGGGCTCTGGAGGCAGCACTGAGAGCGAGCAGGCAACAACGTCGGCACCCTGAGCTGGCTGGCGAGCCCGGAGCCCCACTGTCTGTGGGGCTGTGGAAGGGCTGCCAAGGGAAGGCGAGGGCCAGCCCACACCTGCAGTCCTGGCACCTTTGGTGTGGGAGCAGTCGCTGGACGTTCGCCCTTTCGGAGCTGGGCTCTGGAGGCAGCACTGAGAGCGAGCAGGCAACAAGGTCGGCACCCTGAGCTGGCTGTCGAGCCCGGAGCCCAGTGTCTGTGGGGCTGTGGAAGGGCTGCAAGGGAAGGCGAGGCCAGCCACACCCTGCAGTTCCTGGCACTTTGTGTGGAGCAGTCGCTGGACGTTCGCCCTTTCGGAGCTGGGCTCTGGAGGCAGCACTGAGAGCGAGCAGGCAACAAGGTCGGCACCCTGAGCTGGCTGGCGAGCCCGGAGCCCCAGTGTCTGTGGGGCTGTGGAAGGGCTGCCAAGGGAAGGCGAGGGCCAGCCACACCTGGCAGTCCTGGCACCTTGGTGTGGGAGCAGTCGCTGGACGTTCGCCCTTTCGGAGCTGGGCTCTGGAGGCAGCACTGAGAGCGAGGAGGCAACAAGGTCGGCACCCTGAGCTGGCTGGCCAGCCCGGAGCCCCAGTGTCTGTGGGGCTGTGGAAGGGCTGCCAAGGGAAGGCGAGGGCCAGCCACACCTGGCAGTCCTGGCACCTTTGGTGTGGGAGCAGTCGCTGGACGTTCGCCGTTTCGGAGCTGGGCTCTGGAGGCAGCACTGAGAGCGAGCAGGCAACAAGGTCGGCACCCTGAGCTGGCTGTCGAGCCCGGAGCCCCAGTGTCTGTGGGGCTGTGGAAGGGCTGCCAAGGGAAGGCGAGGTCCAGCCACACCTGGCAGTCCTGGCACCTTTGGTGTGGGAGCAGTCGCTGGACGTTCGCCCTTTCGGAGCTGGGCTCTGGAGGCAGCACTGAGAGCGAGCAGGCAACACGTCGGCACCCTGAGCTGGCTGGCGAGCCCGGAGCCCCAGTGTCTGTGGGGCTGTGGAAGGGCTGCCAAGGGAAGGCGAGGGCCAGCCACACCTGGCAGTCCTGGCACCTTTGGTGTGGGAGCAGTCGCTGGACGTTCGCCCTTCGGAGCTGGGCTCTGGAGGCAGCACTGAGAGCGAGCAGGCAACAACGTCGGCACCATGAGCTGGCTGGCGAGCCCGGAGCCCCACTGTCTGTGGGGCTGTGGAAGGGCTGCCAAGGCAAGGCGAGGGCCAGCCACACCTGGCAGTCCTGGCACCTTTGGTGTGGGAGCAGTCGCTGGACGTTCGCCCTTTCGGAGCTGGGCTCTGGAGGCAGCACTGAGAGCGAGCAGGCAACAACGTCGGCACCCTGAGCTGGCTGGCGAGCCCGGAGCCCCACTGTCTGTGGGGCTGTGGAAGGGCTGCCAAGGGAAGGCGAGGGCCAGCCACACCTGGCAGTCCTGGCACCTTTGGTGTGGGAGCAGTCGCTGGACGTTCGCCCTTTCGGAGCTGGGCTCTGGAGGCAGCACTGAGAGCGAGCAGGCAAACAAGTCGGCACCCTGAGCTGGCTGGCGAGCCCGGAGCCCCACGGTCTGTGGGGCTGTGGAAGGGGGC